>NC_034202.2:5622632-5922632 GCF_002021735.2 Oncorhynchus kisutch
CTGCGGCGTGGGGTTAATGTTTCATTGTGTCTGTGGGGGGAGGGGAGGAGTGTATATGTGTGTGAGAGGGTTTACGCCTGCCTGTGTACGCCACACGTGTGCCTGAGAAAATATCTCGGGACACACACAGGGAGATAACAGCGGGCCACTGATTAAAGGATTATGGAAAGATGAACATTCCCTTTCCGTGTTCCAATCTCTCCTCTGCTGTGCCTTCCATGTTCAATCTCCACTTCCGTGTTCGAAAATCTTTGTTTCCATGTTTCCATGTTTCTCCAGAAATCCCATGTTCCTCTATATTCCCTAAGCTTTCATGCACTGAGAGCACAACTTCAAGCTCAGTTTACAGGCGATTGAAAAGAACAAGGTGCAAAGAGTAAAATGCCGCAGCAACAACATGAAAGTTACAGTTCTGAGGATGTTCATATGGCAGCACATTTCTCCTCCTCTCATTCATTTATCCCTCTACAAGTTTCCCTCAGTCTTTTGATGTTGCAGATCAGAACAGTCTTAGACGCAAAGTTGGTAGGATTGCTTGTGTAATCGTTGCTTACCAGATTGAGCTTCCATAGCAGAATGCTGTGACGCTGATAAACTTAACCCAGGAGGTTTTAGGAATGGTATCAGTTCTGTTCAGGTACAGTATTATAGAGGATCACTCCTACTGGATTTGGAGAGGGAGTAACTATATTGGAAATATTATAAGGTACTCAGATGAGGTAGCAGAATTGGGTCCATAAAGCATTAGGAATAAACCCAAAAGTGCAGCTCTTAGGCCTGATTCCAAACCCATGTCTGGATAAGGAGGGACTTGAAAGAATGGCTGTCAACAAAGAGGACAAGAGACCATGTTGCTGATATCTATCTTATCTATCTATCTGCAAGGAAAGGGTAAGGGGCCTATGGAGAGGAGACAGGCATTGGTTTGGAATTGGGTCTTTGCATGTGGGAATGGAGACAGGTGTATTGCAGGCCATGGTCCCAGATATACATTGGTATTGGAGTGGAGAAATGGTTGAGTAGGTTGAGAGACATGGAGAGAAAGGAGAGGAAAGAAAGGAGAAGGGAGGTTATTTGTCCCTGACGGTATCTTTGACTGGGAGACAGTTGATACCCAGATGAAGATGGCGAGATAAAGAGAGATGGAAAATTGAGAGAGAGGGGGAAGGATAGAATATCCGTTCCACTGCTCCCTATGATGGAAAGATGGCAGTGATAGTCAAAGAGGGAGAGGAGGGAAGAAAATAAGGAGGGAGGGGAAGCAGAGGACAAGAGGAGAGGCTATCAGTTCCCCCAAAGTCTTTGTTGAAGAGATATTTGAGGAGGAGAGGGGGGAGAGAGAGGCAGGAGGAGAGAGGAAGGGAGAGAGGGCTCTCTGTTTCTGTGGAGGTCCATCATTTTGTATGAGGATCACAGTCGACCTGCAGAGACATCATCTACCTCCCACCAGGCAGGGGCTCAGAGAGAGAGAGAGAGAGAGAGAGAGAGAGAGCGAGGCAGAGGATGAAAACTCAGTCATCAAGAGGAGCAGAGAGAGAGAAGATGAGAGATATGGATACAGAGATACAGAGATACAGACACAGTTGCAGAAGTAATACTCCACTACGGAGACAGAGAGACAGAAAAATATCATTGAGAAGTAAACGAGAAAGGAGCAAGAGCGAGTTTAGACTTAACAGGGTTATAATAACCCCCTGCAGTTTAAGTCAATTTCTGCTCCAGTGCGTTTTTATCAATAAAAGTCTGTTTCCGTTTTGCATTGGTGGCATCTCAATTGGGGAGTCTCAATCCAGTAAGTCCGCCGATGACGGCCATTGGCCTGTGCAATGGCTGGGAGCTGCAGTAGAGTGGTTATTGTGAGACGAGTGGTTTCTGTCACACACAAAAAAAGAACGGTTTGAGCTACAAAACTATTATGTCTCCATTCTGAAAGACGTAGACTCTCACAAACACGCACTGTTGTCGGTTTTGTTATTTGACAACCCAGGGACGTCCCAACTCCATACAAAATGAATATGCAGTAAAACAATGACTGGAGATGAATAGGGGTTATTCCACATAAAAGAATAAGGGTTATTCCACATAAAAGAATAGGGGTTATTCCACATAAAATAATAGGGGTTATTCCACATAAAATAATAGGGGTTATTCCACATAAAAGAATAGGGGTTATTCCACATAAAATAATAGGGGTTATTCCACATAAAAGAATAGGGGTTATTCCACATAAAAGAATAAGGGTTATTCCACATAAAATAATATGGGTTATTCCACATAAAATAATAAGGGTTATTCCACATAAAATAATAGGGGTTATTCCACATAAAATAATAGGGGTTATTCCACATAAAAGAATAGGGGTTATTCCACATAAAAAAATAAGGGTTATTCCACATAAAAGAATATGGGTTATTCCACATAAAATAATAAGGGTTATTCCACATAAAATAATAGGGGTTATTCCACATAAAAAACTAGGGGTTATTCCACATAAAAGAATAGGGGTTATTCCACATAAAATAATAGGGGTTATTCCACATAAAAGAATAAGGGTTATTCCACATAAAGATTGTCCCTGAAGTTTTCCTGAGCTTTCCTCATAGAGAATGATTTGTATCTGTCCCATTATGGTCTCTGTGAGGGCACGGGAGGCGCCAATGGGGCCATCTCCATTTTGAAGTAGTCCATTTTCTTCTTCTACTACTACTATGAGTTGGTATACAAACTGCAAGGTTGCGTACTGCCACCTGGAGTTTGTTGTTCGAACAGGTATAAAGCCAAGGTGGGCTATTTACTTTCCCCTGCAGTAATGTAATGTTTGCTCACAAGCATAATTCATTCGCTGATCCCTCCTGATGACCCGGATGAAATGAGATAATCCTAATTTCACCAAGTTTAAAATGGTGAAAGTCTTCAATGGTGCTGCCCATGCTAAAATGGCCTTTTAGGCCCTAGAGTCCTCTATCTATCTTTATGGCTTTCCTTAGACCCTTCAAAACATACTTATTTTTTAATATATTTCTTGCCTTTTATTTGTTTGTTCTTCAATGTTTTTCTCTGTACTAGTAGCAGTAATAATTTGTACGTATTGTTTTCTAACTACAGATGCCGTATCTTAATTTGAGTGAGGAAAGCAGGAAAATAATCCTGCAGCAACAGGAAATGTGAATTGTCATGTGGATTATAATTAATGGACCTTTTTGTTAATACATTTTTCGTTAGGACAAATCATTTTAAAACCTCAAATACACAAGTTTGCATTTCCTGCTATGCAGGAAAAATTCCTACAACAACAGAAGGATCAAATTAAGATATGGCATCTGTACAGGGGTCCTAAAATACAACATCAAATCGCTAGATGGTCCATTTTATTAATATCCAAACAATTCCATATGTTAAGTTAGTAGATTTCTTAAAAAAGGGTATTTGACCTACAGGGGTATGACTACTACTCACAAGCTTATTTACATGTGGGTTAATCAGACAATGTGGAGACGCCATGAACACGCGTGACTTCCAGCGTTTTAAATGGCTGAATTATCATGCCTTAATGCATGCGTCCCTTTGGTTCTGGGATGAAGTGTGACACACAGCTGGGATCAGACTGAAGATGTTGCTGGGAGCATGTTCCAATGTTCCACTTGTCTGCTAGGGTTCGTCTCGTGTCTGGCCCTCAGCCAGCCAACCACCATCCCCCCCAATGTCAAATCGCACAAACGTTTCCCTGAAGCAGCGTTCAGAAACAGCAAATTAGTCATACGCTCCCCCTGAAGCTACCCGCCTGTCGCAGCGACCCCTAACCACGCCACGTTGACAACAAGCCTCGCCTGTGTCTACATCCATGTGCGCGTCTGCCTCGTGAGCATCTCTAGTGTCTACGAAGAAATAGCATTTGGTCATGACGCTAAGTATGACAGAGACATCCAGGGCCGAGCGGAGCACTCACACACACGAACACTAAACCACACATACACGCACGCACACACGCACACACACACACACACACACACACAAACACATACTCACATACTCACACACAAAACACACACGGTGCTCTGCCAAGCTGTGCTGGGTGGATCAGGAGGCACGTGTAGCTGGCGCAGGGCTACTCCACGCGGGGCCTCTCCACAGACCCAGCCAGAATCCAGACAATGGCACAGAGAACCAGAGAGAGATCACAGCACAGGATCACTGCCGGGGAGAGGAGGATGGAGGGAATGGGGAGTGGTAGAATGAGGGTGTCGTGTCACGTCTGCTCCCGCTCCCCCCCCCCCCCCCCCCCTGGCTTGTGAGGGCGCCAGGCTGCCCTTCCATCCATTACGGACACCTGCCTTCCCTCATCACGCGTATCAACGTTATTGGACTCACCTGTACTCACTCATCATCTGTTTATTTCCTCCCCTATATTTATCAGTTGCCTTGCTCTGTTCCCGGCTGCTGCATGAATTGTCTTTTGTTTGTGCTACCTGTTTGTTGACGCTGTTCCTGTCTCGTTCCATGTCGTTCCATGTCCGTTATTTATTAAATGTTTTACTGCTTCATCTCTCCAGCGTCATCCCATGTGACAGAGGGGTGCAGGGAGAGCGGGGGAGAAGGGGAGGAGAGAGGGAGGAGAGAGGGAGGGAAAAAGAGCAGCATTATCCATGCCACCTTTAGAAGGAGAGGGTAAAGGGAAAAGAAAAGACAAGGGTGGAGGAGAGAGAGGAGGAAAGAGAACATGGGATGCTCTACTCCTCCTCAGGGTCTGTTGTCAAGGCGTCATGGCACTCTGTCAAGAGCCATTGGCAAGACCTAAGCCACAACGAAAGACCTGAGCCACAAGGAAAGTCATGAGCCACAAGGAAAGACCTGAGCCACAGGGAAAGACCTGAGCCACAGGGAAAGACCCGAGCCACAGGGAAAGACCTGAGCCACAAGGAAAGACCTGAGCCACAGGGAAAGACCCGAGCCACAAGGAAAGACCTGAGCCACAGGGAAAGACCCGAGCCACAGGGAAAGACCCGAGCCACAGGGAAAGACCTGAGCCACAGGGAAAGAACTGAGACACAAGGAAAGACCTGAGCCACAGGGAAAGACCCGAGACACAAGGAAAGACCTGAGCCACAGGGAAAGACACGAGCCACAAGGAAAGAGAGGGAGAGACATGGGCAAAGAGGTACAGGAAGAGAGGAAAGATAGAAAAGAGGGGAGAGAGGGATGGAGATGTACAGAAAGAGGGGAGGTAAGAAAGGAATGGAGATGTACTGGGATTGACACACACACACACACACTAAATCCATTTTGAAGCACACAAAGAAAGCAAATGAGGGGAAAACGGTTAGATAGTGGAATACCAGGTCACTGATACTGTGGCTAAGCTTTTTGATCTGCACACAGTGTGGAGAGAGTGTGACTTCCTGATTTTCTCTCACTCCATCTCCCCCTTCAGCCAGCCCCTCATACTGGCACTCACTCAATAAGACATTAGTTTGGGAGGATTATTTGATACCATTAGTCATGGATTTCCTTGTTTGGGCCACAAATTCATTCTTGGATGCACACTCACACACACATACACATACAGGCCGACAGACAGACAAACACACAGCACACACATTGCTCCTTTATGCCCCCTTAAACCGCATTTTCCTTGTATTTTTCTCTATTGAGAGAGAATCGATTTTCTCTGAGAAACATGGATGTGCCCCTTAGTTGTGGCACATGCAGACGTTTAATGTGTCTCCACAGCACCAGTGCACAGAGTGCGTCTGAAAAACTACTGCGCACAGTGGACTTCTGAATGTTCTGACTATTATTCTGCGGAATAAAGCAGAATTCAAAAAGCATATTAAAGATGATAATCGCGTCGTGTTGACTAAATCTGCATCCCAAATGGCACCCTAAATCCCTTTATAGCCCTATGAGCCCCGGTCAAAAGTAATGCAATGTTGGGAATAGGGTGCCGTTTTGGGAAGCAGGATAAAACATAAGTAAAGTAAATTAACTAAAACAGAGTGCCTAACCACACACTTTTATGGCCTAGTCAGCATTCACTCGCAGTTCTACAATGTCTTACATTGCTTCATAGTGAATAAAGATGAAGCACTTCTCCCAATGGACAGGGAGTCATTGTGATTTAAAAGATAGCTGAACACAAATCCCCCTTTAGACGTCTTATTGTATTTAAATCATAAACTAAGTCGCTTGTCAGTAAGCACTTAAACTAGAGATTACAGAATCACTGGCATCAATATGAAGCTTTTAGACAGACAGACAGACAGACAGACAGACAGACACAGGCCTTGATATGAACCCAAGAGGGGGCTCAAACTGAAATCTCAAGACTAACGAATGTCAAATGCACTTGAAAAGGATCTACCGTTTTAATGTTGTACTTTATAACAGTAATTTTTCTGGTGATGGTGCTCCCCTGGGTTATTCAGCTTATTTTAGGACAGGTGTGCACAACACAGGCCCTTATGTTCCACAGTTGTGTTGGTTTTCGTCTCTCCTTGGTACTTGGTGCTTCTGAACGGCTGTAGTGTGGACACACCTGGTTTAACTGGTAAAAATCAGTGTCAAGAATGAAAATCTGCAGGATTGCAGCACTCTGTGTACCCTTGTCTTATGGCTTCCATATTTATGTTTATCTGTCTCAGTAAATATCTCCCCAAACACATCTCTATCAAACAGGTATGACCTACAACTGACAGCGAGTTTCAATTTGGTCTCAACCCATTTGTGGTCCTGTTTGTCTGTCTGTTTGATGGTCCTGTCTGATGTATATTGTGGATAAAGAGCTACCTGTCTAACAGAACACAGAGTTCTTTAATGGAAGCCTTTCCAACATAATCCAGGTAGAATCAGGAATTCCCCAGGGCAGCTGTCTAGGCCCCTTACTTTTTTCAATTTTTTCAGTATTCTTTGAATACTACAGCGATTGAAATGACTGCAACACTTAACAAACAGCTGCAGTTCGTTTCAGAATGGGTGGCAAGGAATAAGTTAGTGCTAAATATTTCAAAAACTAAAAGCATTGTATTTGGGGCAAATTGTTCACTAAACCCTAAACCTCAACTAAATATTGTACTGAATAATGTGGAAATTGAGTAAGTAATGGTGACTACAACACTAGCTAAAATGGGGAAAAGTCTGTCCATAATAATGCGCTGCTCTGCCTTCTTGACAGCGCTATAAACAAGGCAGGTCCTACAGGCCCTAGTTTTGTCGCACCTGGGCTACTGTTCAGTCATGTGTTCAGGTGCCAGAAGGGGGGACTTCAGAACAGGACAGCACGACTGGCCCTTGGATATACACAGAGAGCTAATATTAATAATATGCATGTCAATCTCCTGGCTCAAAGTGGAGGAGAGATTGACTTCATCACTACTGGTATTTGTGAAAGGTATTGACATGTTGAATGCACCGAGCTGTCTGTTTGAACTACTGGCAAACAGCTCGGACACCCATGCATACCCCACAAGACATGTCACAGTTCTGAAAGTCCAGGACAGACTATGTAAGGCGCACAGTACAACATAGAGCCATGACTACATGGAACTCCATTCCACATCAAGTAAAACATGCAAGCAGTAAAATTTCATTTAAAAAAACGGATAAAAATAGACATTATGGAACAGCAGGGACCGTGAAGAGACACAGGCACAGACACATGCATGCACACACACAATAACATACACACGTACATATTGATTTTGTGTTGTAGATATGTGATAGTAGAGTAGTGGCCTGAGGGCACACACTTAATGTGTTGTGAAATCTGTTGTGAATATATTGTAATGTTTTTTAAATTGTATTACTGCCTTCATTTTGCTGTACCCCAGGAAGAGTAGCTCCTGCCTTGGCAGCAGCTAATGGGGATCCATAATAAATACAAATACAAAATGCATGCTGGGAGTGGCCCGCTGAGAGGACTCTTGGAGCCGAAAACACACACACGTCACGTGTACAGACACACAAACACACTCTCTCACTAACCCCCAACCGTGATGGGCAAGTTTGGAACAGTCTGTGAAATTAGCTTTATATAGCAGGCAGGGAGAATAAAGTTATCATAGACAGAGCTGCTTTCCCCTTTGGAGAGCGGCCCTGAAATAGTTTTGAAGACTGTTCTTTCTATGATATCCAGCAGAGCTTCCCTATTATGCATTAATGTTCCAATATGGTCTCATATAGTTTTTTGTGTACGTACAGTCTGTCGCTGTTGGAGAGACTTACAAAATAAAACAACCAATTCCATACCAACCACATATTTGTTCATGATTATGGATTGAATCACAGCTTGAGATATGCATAAATAAATTGAGGTTCAGAGCGAATCGTACACACACTGTACATCAAATTAAAAGGATAATCCACTCAAAAAAATGTATTTAGGAATTATTATTTTTTTAGTCCATTGTTGATACAGTCCCAAAATGCATGATTGCATGTCAGAGAAAAGATATATAACTTTCAAAAAGCAAATTGTAACTCGCCACATCGTCATGATGATGCGTTTTACATCATATGATTGAGAGTCTTTTCAATGCCGGGGTGTTGACGAATCACAACGCACCTTTTTGTGAATAACCGTTTTGGAACCATTTTTTCCAATGTACTGTATCCATAGAAATAATGTGAGGATACAATGCAGGTGGCAGACCTCCAATATACCATATCCATTTGAAACCATTTACTCCCATTTAGTCTCTTGATCATCTGCAGAGATGTATTAAGGCATTAGTAGAACTGAGTAATCAAAAGAGGGTCAGTAACAATCCCTATCTCATGGGCATCATCATATGTCCTCCCTATTGCCAGTCTGAAATAGATTACAGTGGTTTGTGAAAGTATTCACCCCTTGGCATTTTTCCTATTTTGTTGCCTTTTACAACCTGGAATTAAAATGGATTTTGGGGGGTTTGTGTCATTTGATTATTATTTTCCACCATAATTTGCAAATAAATCAATTTAAAATCCTACAATGTGTTTTTCTGGATTTTTTTTATCATTTTGTCTGTCATAGTTGAAGTGTACCTATGATGAAAATTACAGGCCTCTCTCATCTTTTTAAGTGGGAGAACTTGCACAATTGGTGGCTGACTAAATACTTTTTTGCCCCACTGTATATACTGAGATCATGTGACAGATCATGTGACACAGATTGCACACAGATTGACTTTATTTAACTAATTATGTGACTACTGAAGGTAATTGGTTGCACCAGATCATATTTAGGGGCTTCAAAGCAAAGGGGGTGAATACATATGCACATATATATATGCACGCACCACTCGATTTTTGATTTTTTTTAAACAAGTAATTTTTTCCATTTCACTTCACCAATTTGGACTATTATGTGTATGCCCATTACATGAAATCCTAATAAAAATCCATTAAATTACAGGTTGTAATGCAACAAAATAGGAAAAACGCCAAGGGGGACGAATACTTTTGCAAGACACTGTATCTGAGTGATATTCAAAATGATGATAATAAGAAAATGTCTTTATATAGATTTGTCAGGCTTCAGAGTAATCATCTGTGGATAATAATATGACAGACACTCATCTTTCTGCACACCTCTTCATCTGTTGGGGACTGATAATCTCTTATCGACTGGACATTTCATCTCTTATCGCCTGGATATTTAGTATTTTACGTCTCACCAAGTCTTCTGATTACGTTGTGTGATAATCGGTTTTGATAATTTTTCTGATCATCTGGGATATATTCGGATTATGTAATCTGTGATGGTAAACTGTGTTGGTAATCTGAGATTATAATCTGTGTGTTCCTGCAGGGCTGAAGATCCGGGAAGTGATGATCAACGTGTCCCGTCAGCAGGTGGAGGACTTCCATGGCCCTGAGGACTACTGGTGTCTGTGTGTGGCCTGGAGCCACCTGGGCACCTCCAAGAGCCGCAAAGCCACCGTACGCATCGCCTGTGAGTAGCTGAACCAGACTAACAGGGAGGGGGGGCAGACGTGAGTGAGGGAAGATGAAAGAAAGAGAGAAAGTGAGGGAGGGAGAAAGAGAGAATTTGTGAATTTCTATTTGATTTTAAATAGCCAAGTAATAGGTAGTATCTATACAGAATATCTCATCACCATGCCAAGTAATAGGTAGTATCTATACAGAATATCTCATCACCGCGTTTCCATGTCCTCCTCTCTCTCCTTTATTCCTTTCATGCAGATTGGCTGTCAACAGTTTCGTGAAATATGTTTTGTTGTGAAAACATGTTCGGAGGAAATGGTGGTGAGATATTCTGTATAGCTAAAGGTAATGTGTCAAACAATCAATTATTAACATTTAAAAAATTCCCTATTCAAAATGTAATAGAAATACTGTATGCTGCCCTGCACAATCAATGAACCAACCGCATCGCCTAGGGCTATACGCTCTCTCCCAGACTCATGGATACACATTTGGAACGTAGCACAAGGTAACCAGTCCATCCAGTATGCATAATAACACAGTCCACACTCAAAGGCAATTACTCAAATTTGTTTGATTCTGGAGTATAGGCTAGACCAATTATGTGCCAAAGACATCTTAAATCACTCTTGTTTTGTGTATTGTAAAATAGCACAATCATCATTTTAAGGTTTTCCCATTCGGCTGGAGCTCATGAATCTATGCATGTGCATAAGCACTAATATGGCTGTTTTTAATGAATCGTTACCTTTTTATTACACCCAAATTACGGCGTGCCGTGTAAAGGCACGGGGACGAAGACCAAACAAACACTATACAAAACACAGGGGAGAAACCCAACACAAACACTATACAAAACACAGGGTAGAAACCCCAACAAACACTATACAAAACACAGGGTAGAAACCCAACACAAAAGAGTGAGGAGTACCTCAAAGAAATAACACACACGGCACAATGATTATCACACGGGATGAGACCTGTAATCATCTGCGCAATCCACAATGACACAAAAGCCAAAACACACAGCACAAGTACTCAAACGCACCAACGGACATTGTAACAGTAATGGACAGGACTCTCGTAAACCAAGAGCACACTTATACAATTACAAATCACTAGGAATAGGGGCCAGGTGTGCATAATGAAAGTTCCAGAGGGATCCGTGACACAGTGAGGTGAGTTGTAAAAATACTGTGGGACTACTGTTTTGAGGATAAGTGTTTGATGTGATTTTCTATTGTATTTGCATTGACCTCAGAGTGGTTAGAGGGACAATAGAGCCCTGAGTATCAGGCCATTAGGACCCGATGGTAGTTAGCAAATTGGGTACTACCAAAGCATGTCCAGAGAGCATAAAAGGAGATTATCGTGACTCAACGGTCACATGGAATTTTACTGCGGTCATGACTCATCACTGCCAGTGTGGCGGTAATACGGTCAGCGCAACATCCCTAATCCTGTCTCCCTGTGTCCCTGTGTCCCTGTGTCCCTGTGTCCCTGTGTCCCTGTGTCCCTGTGTCCCTGTGTCCCTGTCTCCCTGTGTCCCTGTCTCCCTGTCTCCCTGTGTCCCTGTGTCCCTGTCTCCCTGTGTCCCTGTGTCCCTGTGTCCCTGTCTCCCTGTGTCCCTGTCTCCCTGTGTCCCTGTCTCCCTGTGTCCCTGTGTCCCTGTCTCCCTGTGTCCCTCCTCTCCCAGACCTGAGGAAGAACTTTGAGCAGGACCCCCAGGGGAGGGAGGTGCCCATTAAAGGCATGATTGTGCTGCACTGCCGTCCACCAGAGGGAGTGCCTGTTGCAGAGGTAAGGCCTGCATGTTTTAACTCAGAGTATATACCGATTTTTATAATGCTTTTCTTATGGAAAGTGTTATAATGCATTATAGCAGCATCAAGTCGTTTGTTTTTGTTGCCCACAAAGCATTTGTCAGTTACATGTATTTTTTCATATTTGGATTACTTCTACTCCAGGTTTACAGCATCCAAAGGCACATCCTCATTTCTCTGTGAAGAGATGATTGTTCCCATTTGAACTGTTTCCACTACTAGCCCCATTCCCTTCAGCATCTGAGTGACTGGCTCTTGTTATGTGTATCCATCTCAGAGTGGAGAGGCCTGCTGTATGCTTCAGGCCATATCTATCTCCTCGCATCCCTACGTTGTACAGTGAAGGGATGGTAGAGTTATGACTTATTAAGGTGGATATTATTTGGGTGGCTGCTCCTCTCTGTTCTCATGTCGCTTTCATCTTCAGGGTGAATAAGAAATCAGATTTTCACCGCCATGTTTACTTTCAGTGGTATGAATGTGTGTCCAACCATGTGTGTCTTGTACATTTGCATGTTTATTGGATTGCCTTGGATTGGTGTGTGTGTGTGTGCCTGCCTGCTTGCCGGCGTATGTTTGTGGTGTTAATGTGTGTTCGCACCTTCCTGCCACTGGCTTAACGCAGTTTCTCTGGACACCTCCCACAAGGTCAGAGCCTCCCCCCCCCCCCCTCTAAATCTAATGAGTCATCCAGACAGCCACTCACAAAGAATTGACTACCGATTGCTGTCCATGGTGCTGAAATTGCATCGTGTATATGCAAAGCAATGATAGGCTTTCTGTGGTGCCAGAGCATGTCGCCTATAGCTTTGCTTTAGCTAATGAATAAATCTTTATTTGTAGGCCTATTTGGTTGTCATTTTCACATGTTAAGCCTGACAATTCACAAAGTTATACACGGTGTTGCAAGGCTGCCATGCTGGGTGGTTCGATACAATCGCATACTAATCAGCATACTAATCAGCATACTAATCAGCAACCAATAGATATTTGTTGAATATACAACTGCCCTGTGCAGCCTACTTGAACCTGCATGACATGAGCCATCCTCACGCTCTATCCCAGCTTGGATAGAAAGTTGTTGTGTGTTAAACCAGTCTAATAATGCCAAATAATGCAATCAGTCCACCCTCAAAATACGAGCTTACCTTGGATTGTTTCATTATGCAGTCGAGCCTACTATCTATAGCTGTATACAGTGTTTAGCTGCTATTTAGCTGCTATTTATAAACTTGTTATAAAAATTACACATCAAATAGCCTAAGAATGAGGAAAAAAGTAGTTGGCTTGAGGAAAATTTTTACCATTATTGTTGAACCTCAGGAGGTTTTGTCTGGCTAATAGCCTAAACAAATGGGCTGCAATCAAGGTACATTCAATTAAATCAAATTTGAGAGCCTCCCCTGTCTTCTGAAGTCCTCTTTCTGCTTCTCTCTCTCTCTCTCTCTCTCTCTCTCTCTCTCTCTCTCTCTCTCTCTTAGAAAAAAATCCTCTCTGTGTCTGTGCTTTTTTTTAAGCATAGAGGCCTATAGTAGCTACAGTATGCGACTGAGACATTTTGCATTATATACCCACTGCTCTGCCCATAATTTAAATGTAGTCTTAAATGATGCATGGCAAGATATACCAGAGATAAGAGACAGTTGATATTGCAACCACACAACTCAAACCACTTTTTTTTGTTTGAGCCCTCAAGAACTGTTGTCCGCTAAAAATTATATTCTGTTTGCATCTGCCAATTTATTGGCTGTCCAGTATCCAGACGACCTGTCCCAGCGCTTCCTATCCACAGGGTTGGGGAGAAACAGATGGCGTTTAATCCGTTACCTGTAACTGATTACAAAAAAAAACTGTAAAAGTAATCTGTTACGTTACCAGCAAAACATTTTGTAATCAAATTATAGGTACTTTGAAAAACTAGATGATTATTTCTAGGATTACTTTTAAATTCAGAAAGCATACTTTATGGCACCTTTCTATGTTTTGACATTCAACATTTAAAAAAGGCGAGTTTAAGTTTGTTCCGCCTGAGGGAGTCTGACCACTATGATGACACACCAAATACTTGTGATGGATTGCGGGAAAAGAGCAGGCTTACGTTTTTTTGTAGGCTAGTGCAAGCTATAGTGCCATTGAAAAGTATTTGCCCCATTTCTGATTTTCTCTATTTTTGCATATTTTTAATACTGAGTGTTATCAGATCTTCTCCAAAACCTAATATTAGATAAAGGGAACCTGAGTGAACAAATAACACAACAATTACACTACCGGTCAAACGTTTTAAGACACCTACTCATATATTTTATATTTGTGATTCTTTAGCTTTGATGACAGCTTTGCACACTCTTGGCATTCTCTAAACCAGCTTCACCTGGAATGCTTTTCCAACAGTCTTGAAGAAGTTCCCATATATGCTGAGCAATTGTTGGCTGCTTTTCCTTCACTCTGCTGTCTGATGCCAAACCATCTCAATTTGGTTGAGATCAAGGGATTGTGGAGGCCAGGTCATCTGATGCAGCACTCCATCACTCTCCTTCTTGGTAAAATAGCCCTTACACAGCCTGGAGGTGTGTTGGGTCATTGTCCTGTTGTAATCCAAGATGGCGTAGCAGTGAAGACGTGGTGTGTTTTGTTCGTGTCTCGTGTATTTTTTTATTTTTCGTATTTATATTTCAACTGCGAGCAGCCTTTCTAATCGACCTGGCCCGGGTATCCTGGAAGGATATTAACCTCATCCCGTCAGTTGAGGATGCCTGGTCATTCTTTAAAAGTAACTTCCTCACCATCTTAGATAAGCATGCTCCGTTCAAAAAATGCAGAACTAAGAACAGATATAGCCCTTGGTTCACTCCAGACCTGACTGCCCTCGACCAGCATAAAAACATCCTGTGGCAGACTGCACTAGCGTCGAATAGTCCCCGCGATATGCGACTGTTCAGGGAAGTCAGGAACCAATACACGCAGTCAGTCAGGAAAGCAAAGGCCAGCTTTTTCAAGCAGAAATTTGCATCCTGTAGCTCTAACTCAAAAAAGTTCTGGGACACTGTAAAGTCCATGGAGAACAAGAGCACCTCCTCCCAGCTGCCCACTGCACTGAGGCTAGGGAACACAGTCACCACTGATAAATCCATGATAATCGATAACTTCAACAAGCATTTCTCAACGGCTGATCATGCCGTTGAGAAATGTACCTTCTCCGCCCTGCAATCTGGTTTCCGAGCCGGTCATGGGTGCACCTCAGCCACGCTCAAGGTACTAAATGATATCATAACCACCATCGATAAAAGACAGTACTGTGCAGCCGTCTTCATCGACCTGGCCAAGGCTTTCAACTCTGTCAATCACCATATTCTTATCGGCAGACTCAGTAGCCTCGGTTTTTCTAATGACTGCCTTGCTTGGTTCACCAACTACTCTGCAGACAGAGTTCAGTGTGTCAAATAGGAGGGCATGTTGTCCGGTCCTCTGGCAGTCTCTATGGGGGTGCCACAGGGTTCAATTCTCGGGCCGACACTTTTCTCTGTATATATCAATGATGTTGCTCTTGCTGCGGGCGATTCCCTGATCCACCTCTACGCAGACGACACCATTCTGTATACTTCTGGCCCTTCCTTGGACAATGTGCTATCTAACCTCCAAACGAGCTTCAATGCCATACAACACTCCTTCTGTGTTCTCCAACTGTTCTTAAACGCTAGTAAAACCAAATACATGCTTTTCAACCGTTCGCTGCACCCGCACGCCCGACTAGCAACACCACCCTGGATGGTGTCCACCTAGAATATGTGGACATCTATAAGTACCTAGGTATCTGGCTAGACTGTAAACTCTCCTTCCAGACTCATATCAAACATCTGCGTCTGCGTTACAAATGGCACCCTTTTCCCAAGACGGGGTGTCAGTGTAAACATGTTTGATAGTTTCCTTTACTAGTGCATACAGTACCGACTCATTCACTGACTCATTCAAGGGTATTTCTTTATTTTACATCAGAACTATGAAATAACATAATAATATTTTGGGTTTGAGATTTTTCAAAGTAGCCATCCTTTGCCTCGATGGCATTCACTCAACCAGCTTCACCTGAAATGCTTTTCAAACAGTCTTGAAGGAGGTCCCACATATGCTGAGCACTTGTTGGCCGCTTTTCCTTCACTCTGCTGTCCAACTCATCCCAAACCATCTCAATTGGGTTGAGGTCGGGGGATTGTGGAGGCCAGGTCATCTGATGCAGCACCCCATCATTCTCCTTCTTGGTCAAATAGCCCTTACACGGCCTGGAAGTGTGTTGGGTCATTGTCCTGTTGAAAAACAAATGATAGTCCCACTATTCGCAAACACGATGGGATGGCGCATCACTGAATAATGCTGTGGTAGCCATGCTAGTGTGCCTTGAATTCTAAATAACTCACTGACTGTGTCAGCAGCAAAACACCCCCACATCATCACAACCTCATTCTCCATGCGTCTCGTTCGGAACCAGACATGTGGAGATCATCCGTTCACTTACTCTGCGTCTCACAAACACATGATTCATCAGACCAAACAACAGATTTCCACCTGTCTAATGCCCATTGCTCATGTTTATAGGCCTAAGCAAGTCTCTTCTTATTATTGGTGTCCTTTAGTGGAGGTTTCTTTGCAGCAATTCGACCATGAAGGCCTGATTCACACAGTCTGCTCTGAACAGTTGATGTTGAGATGTGTCTGTTTTACTTGAACTCTCTGAAGAATTTATTTGGGCTGTAATTTCTGAGGCTGGTAACTAATGAACTCATCCTCTGCAGCAGAGGTAACTCTGGGTCTTCCTTTCCATGAGAGACAGTTTAATCAAAGCGCTTTGTGTTTTTTGCGACTGCACTTGAAGAAACGTTCAAAGTTCTTGACATTTTCAGCATTGATTGGCCTTCATGTCTTAAAGTAATGATGGACTGTCATTTCTCTTTGCTTATTTGAGCTATTCCTGCCATAATATGGACTTGCTCTTTTACCAAATAGGGCTATGTTCTATATCCCACTCCTACCTTGTCACAACACAACTGATTGGCTCAAAAGAAGGAAGAAATTCCACAAATTAACTTTAAAAAATGCACACCTGTTAATTCAAATGCATTCCAGGTGTCGTCCTCATGAAGCTGGTTGAGAGAATGCCAAGAGTGTGCAAAAGCTGTCATCAAGACAAAGTGTGGCTACTTTGAAGAATCTCAAATCTCAAATATATTTGGATTTGTTTAAAACTTTTTTGGTTACCACATGATTCCATATGTGTTATTTCATAGTGTTGATGTCTTCACTATTATTATACAATGTAGAAAATAGTAAAAATAAAGAAAAACCCTTGAATGAGTCGGTGAATGAGTCGGTACTGTATGCACTAGTAAAGGAAACTATCAAACATGTTTACACTGACACCCCGTCTTGGGAAAAGGAAGAAAAACCCTTGAATGAGTCGGTGTGTCCAAACTTTTGACTGGTACTGGATGTCCTCAATGATTCACACTAACTGGAGTGTCACAACCTAAAGCAATGTACCAAAGCCAATTATTTCTATAATAGTCCTCCAGTATACTGAAGATTCACTCTTTCTGTTCTGACAATCAGCCAAATGTTGGTGTGGTCTTCGATCAGATTGTGCCATATAGCAACACGGCAAGACAATTGGTGGGGCAGTGGTGTTTGATCCCAGGCTGTGTCACAACCTGCAGTCCGGGGTAGGGGAGTGTTTGGCTGGTGGGGCTTTCCATGGCTCATCATGCTCTAGCAACTTCTTGTGACAGAGCCGGGAGCTCTGTCGCAAGCTGACTCCGGTCGTCAGTCGAACTGTGTTTCCTCTGACACATTGGTGCGGCTCACATCCGGGTGTAAGCGAGCAGTGTGATAAGAAGTAGGCGGCCAGGCAGGTCATATTTCGGGGGATGTATGAATCAACCTTCGCCTCTCCCGAGCCCAATGAGGAGTTGCAGAGATGAGCCAAGTGACCGAATTCAAGGAGGGAAAAAAATGGCTTGTGGTAATACCACCCTGAACTCGCCTGTTCAGGGTCGTGTCTGGTTAGTAACGGGACCAGAGACGGACTGGGAATACCAGATGCCCTAAGCAAAAAAATAAAGGGAACACTAAAATAACACATCCTAGATCTGAATGAATGAAATATTCTTATTAAATACTTTTTTCTTTACATAGTTGAATGTGCTGACAACAAAATCACACAAAAATGATCAATGGAAATCAAATGTATCAACCCGTGGAGGTCTGGATTTGGAGTCACACTCAAAATTAAAGTGGAAAACCACACTTACAGGCTGATCCAACTTTGATGCAATGTCCTTAAAACAAGTCAAAATGAGGCTCAGTAGTGTGTGTGGCCTCCACGTGCCTGTATGACCTCCCTACAACGCCTGGGCATGCTCCTGATGAGGTGGCGGATGGTCTCCTGAGGGATCTCCTCCCAGACCTAGACTAAAGCATCCGCCAACTCCTGGACAGTCTGTGGTGCAACGTGGCGTTGGTGGATGGAGCGAGACATGATGTCCCAGATGTGCTCAATTGGATTCAGGTCTGGGGAACGGCGGGCCAGTCCATAGCATCAATGCCTTCCTCTTGCAGGAACTGCTGACACACTCCAGCCACATGAGGTCTAGCGTTGTCTTGCATTAGGAGGAACCCAGGGCCAACCGCACCAGCATATGGTCTCACAAGGGGTCTGAGGATCTCATCTCGGTACCTAATGGCAGTCAGGCTACCTCTGGCGAGCACATGGAGGGCTGTGCGGCCCCCCAAAGAAATGCCACCCCACACCATGACTGACCCACCGCCAAACCAGTCATGCTGGAGGTTGCTGCAGACAGCAGAACGTTCTCCATGGCGTCTCCAGACTGTCACGTCTGTCACATGTGCTCAGTGTGAAGAGCACAGGGCGCCAGTGGCGAATTTGCCAATCTTGGTGTTCTCTGGCAAATGCCAAATGTCCTGCACGGTGTTGGGCTGTAAGCACAACCCCCACCTGGGCCCTCATACCACCCTTATGGAGTCTGTTTATGACCGTTTGAGCAGACACATGCACATTTGTGGCCTGCTGGAGGTCATTTTGCAGGGCTCTGGCAGTGCTCCTCCTGCTCCTCCTTGCACAAAGGTGGAGGTAGTGGTCTTGCTGCTGGGTTGTTGTCCTCCTACGGCCTCCTCCACGTCTCCTGATGTACTGGCCTGTCTCCTGGTAGCGCCTCCATGCTCTGGACACTACGCTGACAGACACAGCAAACCTTCTTGCCACAGCTCGCATTGATGTTCCATCCTGGATGAGCTGCACTACCTGAGCCACTTGTGTGGGTTGTAGACTCTGTCTCATGCTACCACTAGAGTGATAGCACCGCCAGCATTCATAAGTGACCAAAACATCAGCCAGGAAGCATAGGAACTGAGAAGTCGTCTGTGGTTATCACCTGCAGAAGCACTCCTTTATTGGGGGTGTCTTGCTAATTGCCTATAATTTTCACCTGTTGTCTATTCTATTTGCACAACAGCATGTGACATTTATTGTCAATCAGTGTTGCTTCCTAAGTGGACAGTTTGATTTCACAGAAATGTGATTGACTTGGAGTTACATTGTGTTGTTTAAGTGTTCCCTTTATTTTTTTGAGCAGTGTATATAAACAGTGTTTTAAATAAATCAGGAGTTGGCAAGACAGCATAAACAGATCTGGGACCAGGCCAGTCAAATGTCGACTCTCTGCCAGTCAATGTTCGCCTGCCTGTCCTGTGTGTGTGTCCTCTTACCATGGCCTATCGTAGTGTGCTGACCTGGGCTGCGAGGGTGTGTCCTGTGAGGGTGTGATTGTCCCTCAGCTCTGTCTGCTACCTCAGCAGCATGTAGTCCAGTCTCCCCAGTCTCTGCCTGTCCTTGTCACCGTAGGGACAATTCTACAGTGTCCTCCACACGAAGGTCTGAGAGCCGACAGTCCACCACACTGTCCGACAGAGAGAGAGAGAGAGAGAGAGAGAGTAAAAAGATACACTGAGTGTACAAAACATTAGGAACATGTTCCTAATATTGAGTTGCACCGTCTTTTGCCCTCAGAACAGCCTCAATTCATCTGGGCTTGGACTCTACAAGGTGTCGAAAGTGTTCCACATGGATGTAGGCCCATTTTGACTCCAATGCTTTCCACAGTTGTGTCAAGCTGGCTGGATGTCCTTTGGGCGGTGGACCATTTTTGATACACACGGGAAACTGCTGAGCATGAAAAACCCAGCAGCGTTGCAGTTCTTGACTCAAACCGGTGCTCCTGGCACCTTCTACCATAATGTGTTCAAAGGCACTGAAATCTTCTGTCCTGCCCATTCACACTCTCAATGGCACACACACAATCCATGTCTCAATTGTCACAATGCTTAAAAATCCTTCTTCGACCTGTCTCCTTCCCTTCATCTACACTGATTGAAGTGGATTTAACAAGTGACATCAATAAGGGACCATAGATTTCACCTGGATTCACCTGGTTAGTCTATGTCATGGAAAGAGCAGGTGTCCTAAATGTTTTGTGCACTCAGTGTATTCCTGCTACACACACATCACAACTGCTACTACTAGACTCTTATTTTGATTGCTAAATACTGTAGAAATTAAACTCTTGTCCTCTATCCTCCCTTCCCCAAAACACATGTAAACATTGGTCTATAAATTGTGCCTTCCTGTATTGTACTTATGCTCAAATCTTTCATCTATTCCACTGAGCCATGTGCCTTATGTTCACCATTCTTATCTTTTATTGTTTCTTATTGTTGTTGCATTGTCCAGAAGTAACGTGCAAGTAAGAATTTCAGCGGAGAGTGTTTACCATGTGTATACGGCTAATAAGACTTGAGACTATCCATCATTTTTGGAATTTTCTATGGTCCCCTAACTGTCTAGCTTTCATTTTGGCGATTATTAGCAAGCTGGACACAGTCAAGAAACTGTATGAATGTAGGTCCATTATAATTTCTGCACAGTTTTGATTTGGTTTTAGTCATTTTAAACTATTTTGAGTTCGTTTACACATTCATGAATGTGACTCCAGGGAAGAAAGACAGTGGTTAAAGAATACATAGAAGTCCAGCCGTTTCTCCAACATGGCTCTCAACCAAGGAGAGATCCTCATCTACAGTGGGAATGTAACCGTCTGAACATCTCCACATGAATCTGGGGAATAACTAGAACTCCTCTAACCAAACATCACTTAAAGTGGAACTGACAGCGTTTGAACTACTTTGCATCTATGAAACAAACAGACATCATATATACTTTATAAGAGGTTTTAAAAATAGGTTTTATTTGACTGCAAATTCCATGACATAAGAGTAAGGCTTTGTTGGCAGAATATATGGATGCAGTTCAATGCAGTGGAAAAGCATTCTCTGGACCATCATCTGGTAGTGAGACGGATACCAGTCCGATTGCATAGTGCCAACTGTAAAGTTTGGTGGATGAGGAATAATGTTCTGGGGCTTTTTTCATGGTTCGAGCTAGGCCTACAATGACATTGTAGACTATTCTGTTCTTCCAACTTTGTGTCAACAGTTTGGGGAAGGCCCTTTCCTGTTTCAGCATGACAATGCCCCCGTGCACAATGCGAGCTCTATACATAAATTGTTTGTTTAGATTGGTGTGTTAGAACTTGACTGGCCTGTACAGAGCCCTGACCTCAACCCCATCAAACACCTTTGGGATGAATTGGAATGCCGACTGAGAGCCAGGCCTAATCACCCAACATCAGTGCCCGACCTCTCTAATACTCTTGTGGCTGAATGGAAGCAAGTCCCTGCAGCAATTTTACAACATCTAGTGGAAGCTGTTATAGCACCAAAGGGGGGACTAACTCCATATTAATGGCCATGATTTTGGAATGAGATGGTCGACAAGCAGGTGTCCAAATACTTTTGGTCATGTTGTGTACCTTATTCACCAATACATATTGATATCAGGATGTAAACCTCATTGTTTGCTGGTTCAAGTCAGTCATAACGTGGCTAAAAGGTTAGCTTATCTATTTATGTCGCTATTTATTTAGAAAGCTAATTATATGGAACCTAACATTAGCTAGCTAGCTGCTGGGAAGGTGACATGTCATTGGAGAAGTGGGTGAGTGGACGACTTTTCCACCATATCGTATTTCGGTGGCTACAGCTAGAGAAGCAGGTGTTATTTGGTTATCTAGCAAGGATTGTGAATCACCTTGCTAGCCAGCTATGTTGTTAGCATATCTCTTAGGTGTCAATCAAATGTATTTGGCATCAATCAAATGGGAGGGCAGGCAAGTTCCCATTCAGTTGTCGAAACATGGGTTGGGACAAGCATGTATTGGCAGGCAAGCTACAGAAGGGTGAGCAGGCTACTATTCCCCATCGTTTATCATAGCAATTTTGATGGTCAACTACAAGTTTAAAAAGTTTGAGAGGGTTTATCTATTATGTCCTCATTAGATTGTAGCTCATCTGGCTCTGGCTAACATTGATTGGTTGCTGATCTCTTTGTTGTTGTTGATGTGCATAGGCAGCTGAGGGAGAGAGAGCCTACATGTTCATGGTTGTTTGACAAATAGGACTGTAAAGTGGACCCCCATGGTATTTACATATTTACAGTAATCCATAGAGGTGTATTTTGGTAAATGCTTTCTAATGATCTAAAGTCGTGCTGTTGTTACTGTCTGTAAACACACAGACCAGTTCAAAGTTAATGATGGCAGGCACATTTGGCAAATGGCTTATTTGCATATAGGCCTACTGTACCTCTGATTGGTTATGGTGCACCGTTCTGTGACGAGTCCGGTCCCAATGTGCGTTCAGTTCACTTGAACGGTTGCTGCGTTGCGGAACAGTTTGTACTGAACGACACATTATTTTACGTTCTTGTTTCTTGGACTTTGAGGTACGTTTTCTCCCATTAGGTTTTATTTACTGCAGGGTCTATCAATTGTACAAACACACGGCTGCTTTCCCACTCTGTATTGCTATAGAATATTCACAAATGCCTCACTCTATGTCATGTCCAAGCATTCTATGAAAGTATGAAAATGTGAAAGTATCAAAGTGCTTCCCAGTTAATGTAAAATAAAGAAAAGGTGTCATCTTCTTCCTGGGGGAGTATGTGAACAGGTTATAATATGATTTCATGTTGCTAAAACGCTGTCAGTTCCACTTTAATGGACTTTACCACCCCCGTTGAGAATGTAGCTCGGAAGACATTTTGGATCAGAGAAAGGTTCAGAAACTGTTTAGAGTTGATCAGCTGACCTACTGTGTTTTTTTGGCTGCCACGACTTAATTTACTTTGGTCATGCTGTTTATTTGAATGCTGTTTCACATTTTGATGCAATTTGCACCGTGTTATGATTTCATGAAAACACATTATTGCTGAGCTAATACAAGCAGTGCACAGATGAATCAACATGAACTAACTTGCCGACAGTTCACCGGATTTATCTATGCATATGTAATGGTTGTGATTGTCCATACTGTTTGAAAGCAATGCACCATATATCATCACAGCATCCTCTCTGTTTCTTTGTTGTGTTCGCTCAGACAATGTCAACAATGGTGTGGTGCTGTTTTGTTAGGTACTTTAACGCCCCCCCAAAAAATGTAAATAGTGTTATAATTTCTCAATCAATGTTTGTACCGACAGATTATCGTTTAGCATTTTAGAATATGCGTAAAATGCATCCTTAAGTTCTCCTGTGTGACGCAGCGGTCTAAGGCACTGCATCATAGTGCTAGAGGCGTCACTACGGCCCCGGGTTCAATCCCAGGCTGTGTCACAGCTGCTCGTGACCGGGAGACCCATGAGGCAGCGCACAATTGGCCCAGCATCGTCTGGGTTAGGGAAGGGTTTGGCCTGCTGGGATTTCCTTGTCCCATCGCTCTTGCAACTCCTTGTGGTGGACCGGGCGCCTGCAAGCTGACTTCGGTTGCCAGTTGGACGGTGTTTCCCCTGACACATTGGTGCTGCTGGCTTCTGGGTTAAGGGAGCAGTGGGTCAAGTAGCAGAGCGACATGGCAGGTTCGTGTTTTGGAGGACGCATGGCTCTCGGCCTTCACCTCTCCCAAGTCCATAGGGGATATGTAGAGATTGGACAAGACTGTAACTACCATTTGAGGAGAAAAAATAAGTAATAAAAAAAAAGCCTCCTAAATGCAACATCTGCTTATACCCACAAATATTATCTGAAGAAATGTTTTGATTTTTAATACCCTCAAACACCAAATCATCCTTAATCTGTCGTGAATAATAAAGTCTTGTTTTACTGATGATCAGTTGATCTCAATCAGTTTCATTCAATATGCATTTAGATCTTCAATTATCTCGGTTTTGTGAGCGAATTAGAGCAGATGGTGATGACCAGAGATGGGCAGTATTGTTAAATATATTTAAACTATAGTATTTTGTCACTTGTATTACACAGGTCTTAACTCCGATGTATTTTAAACACTTTTCTACACCATTTTGTTGCCCCACTTTCACCCTGCATTGGTATCAGAAGTGTGATAGCACTATGGTGTGATAAGAGCATCTGCTAAATGAACTATATATAAATGTACATGTAACAATCTTGATAAATACTTTGTTGAGGGATAATGAACTTGATATGATTGTGATATGTTGTTGTGTCACCAACTGTAGCTATCTTAAGATGAATGCACTAATTGTAATTCGCTCTGGATAAGAGCATCTGCTGAAATGGCAATGTAAAAATTAACAATTGTAAATCATGTTGAGTATTACTCTAATGGGCTTCGCCCTGAAACAAAGCCAATAATAATACCCAGTGTGCTTTGCAGTTCATTTTGGTATGTTCATTTATGCATTTACATTTAGCAGACACTCTTATCCGGAGTGACTTGATCAACTAAGGTAGATAAACAACAACATATCACAGTCATAGCAAGAAACACGTTTTTTTTCACTGTTACTGAGAATGTTGATGCTGTTCGTGCCAGCTACTTGCACATTTATTGTTGTATTTTACAATACAAAATACATGTATTTTATTTAAATATAATAAGTATTTTGTAGTTTATTTTATACTTTGACTTTTATGGTATTTCGTATCTGTATTTTGACATTTTTGCCCATCCCTGGTGGTAACAAATAGCATAGCTAGGCCTACTTTTATATTGTTTCAATCAAAGCACATATTTTGCCTAGTGATGCCGTGGCACGCGCACACTGTTGGCTTTTAGCCACATGAGAAAAATACTGTGACCACTCAGCTAATCATCCTAAAATCTCATAAGAAATAAAGTGGTGTTTTTGGTCTTAACGGTATCGTTATACTTTGCTATTCGGTTACGTTGTGTGGAATACTAAATAGTATATGACTTTGCAGACATTGATTCAGCTTTGATCTAACTTAGTAAACAAGCACCACTGTGAGAAGTGGCGGAGCGAGGCTCTGGTGCGCTCCGGCAGCACTACACCCCTGAATGTCACTCCATCTGGCTCAGTAGTAATGGAGCCAAAATGGCAAAGTCAGTCGCTGCTTGTGTCCCAGAGTACAGCTGGTGGGGACTGTGACTGGAGCAGACACATCTGAACTAGATGCTTGATGGCGCTATCTACACTCCCCTCTGTATGTATTTGGACAGTAAAGCTAACATTTTGAATTTGGCTCTATACTCCAGCCATTTTGGATTTGAGATAAAATGTTTCATACCAGGTGACAGTACAGAATGTCACCTTTTATTTGTGGGTATTTACATACATATCTGTTTAACCTTTTAGAAATGAAAGCACTTTATTACCTAGTGTGCCCATTGGAAGAAGTCATAAGTATTTAGACAAATTCACTTATTGTGTATTAAAGTGGTCAAAGGTTTAGTATTTGGTCCCATATTCCGTGCACACAATGAAGACATCAAGTTGTTGGATGCATTTAAAAGCTTGTTTTGCTTGTGTTTCGGGTTATGTTTTGCCCAGTAGTTTTTTAAATATTGTGTAATTTTGGAGCCACTTTGATAGTAAGTAAGAATATAAGATGTCTGTGAACACTTCAAGATGAATATAGATGCTACCGTGATTATGGATAATCATAAATCATGAATGATGATGAGTGAGAAAGTTACAGAGGGACAAAGATCATCATTTATGTCTCTATTTGGTTCGGTCAGGGTGTGATTTGGGTGGGCATTCTAGTTTGTCTGTTTCTTTGTTGGCCGGGTATGGTTCCCAATCAGAGGCTGCTGTCTATCGTTGTCTCTGATTGGGAATCATACTTGGGCAGCCTTTTTTCTCCACGTGTTTGTGGGTAATTATTTATTTTCTGTGCTTTTTTGTGTGCGCAACGGTTGCGTCACGGGCGGTTTCTGTTTACCTGTTTTTTGGGGAAAGTTTCACTTCATTAAAGATGTGGAATTACATGCACGCTGTGCCTTGGCTCATTTATGACAGGAAGTTTGAAGACAGTGAACGTGACAGCAGGCTTGGCTCATTTATGACAGGAAGTTTGAAGACAGTGAACGTGACACTACTCCGTCATAGGTAATGGTGAGAGGTTAGTATGTTCTTTTTGTAGCCTCTAACTTTGTAGCCTCTCACTCATCATTATTCATGATTAATTTATGATTTTTATTAATCATGGCATTATCAGGATTCGTTTCCATGTAGAAGTGTTCAGAAACATCATATAAACTGACTTAGAAAGTAAATGACTACAGTCATTATTCACAGTTGAAATCAAACTGGGCAAAACATAACCCAAAACAAACTGGAAATGCATCCAACGAGTTTGTAGAGCTTGATGTAGTAATTGTGTGCTATTGGACCAAATACTAAACTTTTCACGACTTTAATACTTTTATACGTGAATTAGTCCAAATACTTATGACTTCTAAATCAGATACCGTATGTTTGGAAATATCCTCAAATTAAAGGTGACATTCTGTACTGTTGTGTCATATGAAACATTTGATTTGAAATACAAAATCCTGTAGTATAGAGCCAAACAAATAAATCAATAGCATCACTGTCCAAATACAGGCAGAGGGAAGTGTATAAATACCTGGCTGTTTTGTTGAAAGTGAAAAGCAAGAACCTAGAGCTACAATGGGGTTCCTATCCGAGCCAAGATGGTTCCGCTGTACACCTGGTTTATTGATAGATCCGGCGGGAAAAAAAAATATTTTTGTCATGTTTAATTGTGTTGCAAATGTAACGCAATAGGAAGTGAAGGATCATCTCTGGCAAATGATGAAAGTAGCATAATGAAAACACAATTACAGTATCAGCCACAATGAAAGGCCCATATTAACTGTCAAGAAGATGATCACACAGATTACTCAAGGCAATAAAGGAAAAAAACTTTGAAGATGTGGAGAGGAAAAAAATACTTTTCAATAACTTTGGGAGGAACATTTTTTACTTCACAATCATTAGGCTTCGTATTAAGCAACCAATCTTCCACCACCAAATTGTAATTAATCATTAAGTCGGCTGATCCAAAGTCATTTAAAGACTTAAAATGTCATTATTCACTGATAAACATAACATTTCCAAACGACGGCGAGATAAGACAAGGACACACCGAAGGTTTTAGTGCACAAGCCTCCACCGCCCCCACCACAGCGTCACAGTGTCACTGTCACATTCCCGAAAGCTCATTTGTTTAATGTGATTTCTCCAAAAGTCACCGGAGCGTCGACGAGGAAAAGTCTGGACATGATTGAGGGAGGAGGGGATGGAGAGGGAGGAGGGGGTGGAGAGGGAGGAGGGGATGGAGAGGGAGGAGGGGAGGGAGAGGGAGGAGGGGATGGAGAGGGAGGATGGAGAGGGAGGAGGGGATGGAGAGGGAGGAGTGATGGAGGAGGCGTAAGGGGCTTGTTAATGAAACTCATAGTTAATTGAGTTGGATGGAAGGAAACGGGCAAATGCCGCAATGTTTGGTAATTGCCTTGTTGTCGCTTTCACTTCCACTGTTAATGAATGTAAATGTGGCGGCCGGGTACTTTTTTGTTTCAGAGTGATTAGTTATTACACCTGATTTTTATGTATGGGCTGATTGGAATGACCTGATTGGCGCTTAGCTTTGTTGTTGAGTCAAGGTCAGGAAGTAGTAGCTATGGCTCCTTTGGCTAATTCTCTGCAAATGAGGGGCGCGTGGCGCTGCCACGGGGTTAGCCACGGATGTCAACTTTTTCATCTCTGCAAATTCGAGCAGCTTCAAACCGTCACAATAAATATCAATGCCTCCATACCGCTCCCACCGTGGGCGTGCCAGTCTCCCCGCTCTCTGCTGGCTCGCTACTGTCATGACACCAGTAGATATGGCACAACCCTGTACCATGACACACTTGAGAACAGTCTGACCAGTCAAACGAGATGGGTTATCAAGACAGACTGCCACACTGTCAGTATCAGTTTGTCCAGACGGAACAGACACAGGAGTAACAGATGGTTGTGGGAGACCGAGGCCATGAAAAGCCCTGTGCTTCTCATTTGTGGAATAAGTTAATTAGGCAACTTTTAATTAATGTATAAAGCATTTCCATCACATATGTGTGTCTATTTTGTTTGCGCCTTCAGCTTAAGACATGTGCTTCACCAATTAAAATGTTTTGTTATGGTTTAAGAGCAAATCAACTTGGGGAGACGGCATCAGACACTTATCAACACACACACACACACCTTCATTATGTGCAATCACTCGATCACACACTTCATACACACACACACACCTCAGAGTGGACATGGCTCAACCCAGTGCTACTTGATGCCTTCTAATTGGAACAAATGTGGCAAATGACTGTAAACAAATCCATTTCCCACCCTCCCCGAGCTTTATGTCCCTACGTCCTTATCACAGTCTCCGTATCCTCCACTCCCAACCGACCCCAACAGCCAGACTCCGGGACTGCCACCACAGAATGCAAATCACTGCCCACACACACACACACACACACACACACACACACACCACACACACACACACACACACACACACACACACACACACACACACAGACAGACAGACAGACAGACAGACAGACAGACAGACAGACAGACAGACAGACAGACAGACAGACAGACAGACAGACAGACAGACAGACAGACAGACAGACAGACAGACAGACAGACAGACAGACAGACAGACAGACAGACAGACAGACAGACAGACAGACAGACAGACAGACAGACAGACAGACAGACAGACAGACAGACAGACAGACAGACAGACAGACAGACAGACAGACAGACAGACAGGAACAGACAGACAGACAGACAGACAGACAGACAGACAGACAGACAGACAGACAGACAGACAGACAGACAGACAGACAGACAGACAGACAGACAGACAGACAGACAGACAGACAGACAGACAGACAGACAGACAGACAGACAGACAGACAGACAGACAGACAGACAGACAGACAGACAGACAGACAGACAGACAGACAGACAGACAGACAGACAGACAGACAGACAGACAGAAGACAGACAGACAGACAGACAGACAGACAGACAGACAGACAGACAGACAGACAGACAGACAGACAGACAGACAGACAGACAGACAGACAGACAGACAGACAGACAGACAGACAGACAGACAGACAGACAGACAGACAGACAGACAGACAGACAGACAGACAGACAGACAGACAGACAGACAGACAGACAGACAGACAGACAGACAGACAGACAGACAGACAGACAGACAAGACAGACAGACAGACAGACAGACAGACAGACAGACAGACAGACAGACAGACAGACAGACAGACAGACAGACAGACAGACAGACAGACAGACAGACAGACAGACAGACAGACAGACAGACAGACAGACAGACAGACAGACAGACAGACAGACAGACAGACAGACAGACAGACAGACAGACAGACAGACAGACAGACAGACAGACAGACAGACAGACAGACAGACAGACAGACAGACAGACAGACAGACAGACAGACAGACAGACAGACAGACAGACAGACAGACAGACAGACAGACAGACAGACAGACAGACAGACAGACAGACAGACAGACAGACAGACAGACAGACAGACAGACAGACAGACAGACAGACAGACAGACAGACAGACAGACAGACAGACAGACAGACAGAGAGAGAGATATTAAACAACAAAGCAGAAACATTAGAGAGATGGAGAGAAGAAGGGGAAGAGGAAGTCTGGATGAGCAACAACACAAAAAGGTCATCATTAGACAGTGAGAAATAATACATGACTAGTAAAGACAAATGGTGTGATGGTGAAAATAAGTCGAATAACCCTGTTTTATGTGTGAATAAATACATCCACAATTGGGGGGGGGGGGATCATAAACAATATGGCTTCCTTTTTTGGTTTGGCAGGTTCTTAATACTGACCCCTCTGTTGAGTCGTTGGTAGCAGTGCTGGAGAAAGTAGTTGGAAAGGCAACGGCAGGTTCTTAATACTGACCCCTCTGTTGAGTCGTTGGTAGCAGTGCTGGAGAAAGTAGTTGGAAAGGCAACGGCAGGTTCTTAATACTGACCACTCTGTTGAGTCGTTGGTAGCAGTGCTGGAGAAAGTAGTTGGAAAGGCAACGTGGGGGTTAATTAAAGGAACGATTGTGTGGAGAGAAAGGAAGAGAAGGGCCACCAGCTTAGTTTCTCTTGGCGCTCTGGAGCAGAACTGTGAAAAGAGTGAAATTAAAAGCACATGATGAAAGACTTCTCTGGCCATCAAAGGGAGAGAAAAAAAGCCACTTGTGACATGACTGGTGATTTATGGATTTCTCTGCTCGCATTTGTCTATTGGGGGCATTACCAAAGAGCAAAGCAATCTCTGAGGTTGTCTGTTATTGGTGGTTCTGGTATTCCACTGGCAAATGGACACACACACCAACAGGGCTCCCAGTGGGGTGGGGAGAATTGTTTTTGTCGTCAAACACACAGTCATAAATCAAGCTTTGCTCCCAAATGCCCTGGCTAGTCGCTCTCATTGAGCACCTCCACCCAAAGGCACATTCATTTCAATTTACTGGGCCAGCCATGTGATATAGGGAAGCATCAGTGGAGCGTTAGTTCAGTTTGTAATTCTTAATTACTTTCGCTCGCAACATGGCTTCTGAATTGCTAATGGTTGGAGTGTGTGACCCTGCTGAGAGCTTTGCTTTGATTGGTTGGGGGGGGGGGGGGTTGGGAATCCCTCTGATTGGTTGAAGGGAGGCTGGGAGTTGCTTACATAGGCTGATTCTAATAGTGAGGGTTGGAACACCTACTTCGGGCCAGTGAATTATATGTATGTAGTGATCGATAGAGCATTGACATTAAATTCAGGGTGAGTCAGTAGGAAATATTTAGTTTACAATGTTACTCCAAACCTGTGCAAGAATTGTTTCAAATGTACCTTTTTAGCAGCCTCACTCCCATTCTTCATTCTGATTGGTGGATTTCTGATTTTTACCAATGGCAGCCTCACTCCTTATTAATCTCTGTTGTTCTAGGTGGAGTGGTTGAAGAACGAGGAGCCGGTGGGCTCGGATGGGAATATCGACACACGAGCGGACCACAACCTGATCATCCAGAAGGCGCGTTTGTCTGACTCGGGAAACTACACATGTCTGGCCAGCAACATCGTGGCCAAGAGACGCAGCCTCACCGCCACTGTGGTTGTATTTGGTAAGACAACTGGATTGTATTCATTAGGACACACTGTAGCAAAATATTTCAAAGAATTGTGCAATTAGCGTTTCTTATTGGACAACTTCAGGTAGCCCGTCCTTGTTTCAGTCTGCTTTATTCTATTTCGTACCTAATGAATACTACCTTTCCCTATGCAGCAGACCTTATATAGCGAACCCTTCATTTCGATTACTTTGAGCATTTGATTGAGTCAGTCTTGAGAGACAGACAGCATTTTCACTTTTGGGACTATTCTTTTTTGAATTTTCCCCCTTTTTCTCCCCAATTTCGTGGTATCCAATTGTTTTTAGTTGCTACTATCTTGTCTTATCGCTACAACTCCCGTACGGGCTCGGGAGAGACGAAGGGTGAAAGTCATGCGTCCTCCGATACACAACCCAACCAAGCCGCACTGCTTCTTAACACAGCGCCCATCCAACCCGGAAGCCAGCCGCACCAATGTTTCGGAGGAAACACCGTGCACCTGGCAACCTTGGTTAGCGCGCACTGCGCTTGGCCCGTCACAGGAGTCGCTGGTGCGCGATGAGACAGGGACATCCCTACCGGCCAAGCCCTCCCCAACCCGGATGACGCTGGTTGTGCGTCGCGGTCGCGGCCGACAGAGCCTGAGCGCGAACCCAGAGTCTCTGATGGCACAGCCCATAACCACTGCGCCACCCGGGAGGCCCCTTTTGGGACAATTCTAATTAAGGTCCATTGCACAAGGCAAGCTCAATCAAGAGCAGCTTGATTTTGAGGGGTGCTCAATTGTTTCACTAAGTCACAGTGTAGTCAGACACAAAGTACAACAAATAAACCATACAGAGTTGTCCTATTTTGACACGCAATTCATGGATGTGAGAATTTTCCTTGCAAACAACATCCCTTGTATTCTCTCTCCTATTTTACACTCATCACATGTATTTTTCTTCTTCTGTCTTTTAATGTACCTACATAGGTATGTTCCACATGCATTTTCACATTGTTAGCATCTCCTTTCTCTTGACATGTATCTGAAGAAGATGTTTTCTGGCCTTCTGTCAATTCATTTACTCCAATCAGTCTCTCAGTCTCTGCAGCAGACAGCAGTAGGTGTTAATAGCAGTCAGAAGCTGACATGTCTTGGTGTTATGTTCCATCCTGTGACGGGAATGTGATGAGCAACTTCCTGGTTGAGCTTAAACACGACGAGACGTTTCAAGACATCGGTAAGGCTTTGACATAAGCTGTCAAAACTCCACAGCTGCGTGCCTGCTAGCTACCTGGAGGCTAGGATTCTCTGTTGCTTGTGCTTTCGCAGGCTCGTACTGTAGGAAGGAAGGAAAGAGTGATAGGAAACGAATAGCACCTATCATAACTCCACAGGACTGTGTGAACAGAAAGACAACGATAAAGTCTAATGAATTAAACCTCATGAAACATCTCTGAATATTATATTTTTTTCCTCTACTCTTATTCATTCAATCCCTCTCGCAAACCCACTTCGCTAGTTTAAAACCTCCTCCTCTGTGTCAATGACACCAAATCACCACACCGACAGTCATTAAGACAGCTGGAAATCCAGCTACTGTTTTTGTCTATACACAGAACCTGTTGAGGCCTATCAGTCATCTATGTAGCTAAACTACTTGGCCAAAAGGTTGTCGAACATCTCATTCCAAAATCATGGGCATTAATATGGAGTTGGTCTGCCCTTTGCTGCTAGAACAGCCTCCACTCTTCTGGGAAGGCTTTCCACTAGATGTTGGAACATTGCTGCTATAACAGCCTCCAGTCTTCTGGGAAGGCTTTCCACTAGATGTTGGAACATTGCTTCTATAACAGCCTCCACTCTTCTGGGAAGGCTTTCCACTAGATGTTGGAACATTGCTGCTATAACAGCCTCCGCTCTTCTGGGAAGGCATTCCACTAGATGTTGGAACATTGCTGCTATAACAGCCTCTACTCTTCTGGGAAGGCTTTCCACTAGATGTTGGAACATTGCTGCTATAACAGCCTCCGCTCTTCTGGGAAGGCATTCCACTAGATGTTGGAACATTGCTGCTAGAACAGCCTCTACTCTTCTGGGAAGGCTTTCCACTAGATGTTGGAATATTGCTGCTAGAACAGCCTCCACTCTTCTGGGAAGGCTTTCCACTAGATGTTGGAACATTGCTGCGAGGACTTGCTTCCATTCAGCCACGAGCATTAGTGAGGTCGGGCACTGATGTTGGACGATTACGACTGGCTCGCAGTCTGTGTTCCAATTCATCCCAAAGGTGTTTGATGGGGTTGAGGTCAAGGCTCTGTGTAGGCCGGTCAAGTTCTTCCACGCCGATCTCGACAAACCATTTCTGTATGGACCATGCTGAAACAGGAAAGGGCCTTCCCCAAACTGTTGCCACAAAGTTGGAAGCCAAGAAACGTCTAAAATGTCATTGTATGCTGTAGCATTAAGATTTACCTTCACTTGAACTAAGGGGCCTATCCCGAACCATGAAAAACGGCCCCAGACTATTATTCCTCCTCCACCAAACTATACAGTTGGCATTATGCATCGGGGCAGGTAGCATTTTCCTGGCATCCGCCAAACCCAGATTCTTCCGTCGGACTGCCAGATAGGGAAGCGTGATTCATCACTCCAGAGAACATGTTTTCATTGCTCCAGAGTCCAATGGCGGCGAGCTTTACACCACTCTAGCGACGCTTGGCATTGTGCATGGTGATCTTAGGCTTGTGTGCGGCTGCTCAGCCATGGAACCCCATTTCATGAAGCTCCAGACAAACAGTTCTTGGGCTGACGTTGCTTCCAGAGGCCGTTTGGAACTCGGTAGTGAGTGTTGCAACCGAGGACAGACAATTTTTACACGCTTCAGCACTCGGTGGTCCCGTTCTGCAGGTTTGTGCGGCCTACCACTTTACTGCTGAGCCGTTGTTGCTCCTAGACATTTTCACTTCACAATAGCAGCACTTACAGTTGACTGGGGCAGCTCTAGCAGGGCAAAAATTTGATGAACTGACTTGTTGGAAAGGTGGCTTCCTATGACGGAGCCATGTTGAAAGTCACTGAGCTCTTCAGTAAGGCCATTCTACTGCCAATGTTTGTCTATGGAGATTGCATGGCTGTGTGCTCTATTTTATACACCTGTCAGCAATGGGTGTGGCTGAAATAGTCGAATCCACTAATTTTAATTGGTGTCCACATACATTTGTATATATAGTGCCTGACTGCCTGTCATGATGAGCCTGGAGGCCCTGCTGGGAGAGAGAGCCTACAGACAGACAGACAGATGTAGTGGAGTAATGTGTTCTCACACTGACATTTGTTTCCTGTCTGACGATGAATGATGATCAATGGACTCATAATCAGTCAATCACTCAGCTGCTTTTGAGCCTAGCACATCAGAGAGAGAGAGCGAGAGAGAGAGAGAGCTCTCTGACATGCCTTTGGTTTCTTGGCCTGTCACACTCCAGTGTTTTAGGCAGTTAGCCTGTGTGTGTGGAGGTTTTTTACTCTTCCCACCCAATACTCTGCTGTCATGTTACATTTTACATGCTTCTCTCATTCCCCCCCCCTCTCTTTTTCTCTCCCTGTTCTTCTCTCTCTCCTTCTATCCTTCTCCTTCGACCTCCTTCCCATCTCCTTTGCCTATTTTCCATCTCTCCCTCTACTTCCTCCCTCCTTCTACACCTTTGTCCTTCTCTCCAGTGAACGGAGGGTGGTCATTGTGGACAGACTGGTCTGCCTGTAACGTGCGCTGTGGGCGAGGGGTCCAGAAACGCTCCCGTACCTGCACCAACCCCGCCCCTCTCAACGGGGGCACCTTCTGCGAGGGCATGTCTGTCCAGAAGAGTACCTGTAATGCCCTCTGCCCAGGTCTGTTTGTCTATCTGGCTGGCTATCTGTCTGTCTGTCTGTTCTCATTCTATCCAACTGTCTTGACTGTCTGGGAGGGGGGGATATGTTTGTTGTAAGGTTGCATTATTTGCCAAAGCAATCTGTATTATGACAGCACTCCTCTCCAAGGAGGAGGTGGGCTCCCCTGCTGCTGTTAGGATCATTTCCCTCCGAACCGCTTTCATAAACCGCTTTCATCGTCTGACCCCATTTCTCCCCTCCGAGAGAGACGGAGAGAGAGAGAGCGAGAGAGAGAGAGAGAGAGAGAGAGAGAGAAGGATATAGAGAAGAGAGAGCGAGAGACACAGGGCTAGAGAGAGAGGGCGAGAGAGGGAGAAGATTAGAAGAGTGTGAACATGGATAAAGAATATCATGCGGTATGAAAGGAAAGAACCAGAAAAAGACTCCAGCCACCCAAGCCATAGACTATTCTCTCTGCTTCCGCACGGCCAACGGTACCGGAGCAACAAGTCTGACACCAACAGGCTTCTGAACAGCTTCTATCTCCAAGACTGCAAATTGCTAACAAAATGTCTAAACGGACTATCTGCATTGACCCTGATATATACACCACCGTTCCAAAGTCACTTAGAAATGTCCTTGATTTTGAAAGAAAAGCAAATGTTTTGTCCATTAAAATAACATCAAATTGATCCAAAATACAGTGTAGACATTTTGTAAATGACTATTGTAGCTGGAAACGGCTGAATTTTAGTGGAATATCTACATAGGCATACAGAGGCCCATTATCAGCAACCATCACTGCTGTGTTCCAATGGCACATTCTGTTAGCTAAGCCAAGATTATCATTTTAAAAGGCTAATTGATCATTAGAAACCCCTTTTGCAATTATGTTAGCACAGCTGAAAACTGTTGTTCTGATTAAAGAAGCAGTGAAACTGGCCTTTAGACTAGTTGAGTATCTGGAGCATCAGCATCTGTGGGTTCGATTACAGGCTCAAAATGGCCAGAAACAAAGAACTTTCTTCTGAACCTCGTCAGTCTATTGTTCTGAGAAATGAAGCCTATTCCATGCTAATTTTAGTGTAGGTAAACTTCTGATCCACTGGAATACAGTGAATTATAAGTGAAATAATCTGTCTGAAAACAATTGTTGGAAAAAGTTTGTTAGCAAGAAATTTGTGGAGTGGTTGAAAAACGAGTTTTAATGACTCCAACCTAAGTGTATATAAACTTCCGACTTCAACTGTATATGTTGATGCCTAATCACCATACAGCTAGACATATTTACCCCTACCCTTCCAGTATCCCTGTACAATGTAAATTTCAATATGTAAATATGGTCTTGGCTCTGACCCTGGAACTGACCCTGTGTATAGCTTACTTACTTTCTTGTGTTCTTCTTATTTCTATTTCTCGTGTGTTTTTGTTCTACTTGAATGTATTGTACTACTGCCATTGAGTACTGCATTGTTGGGAAAGAGCTTGCAAGAAAGGCTTGTGCATGTGGCAATAGAACTTGAAACTTGAAAAGAATAGAATAAGAAGAAGTGAAGCAGAGAGAAAGAGAAAAGGGAGAAAGAGAAAAGGGAGAAAGAGAAAAGGGAGAAAAAGAAAAGGGAGAAAGAGAAAAGGGAGAAAGAGAAAAGGGAGAAAGAGAAAAGGGAGAAAGAGAAAAGGGAGAAAGAGAACAGGGAGAAAGAGAAAAGGGAGAAAGAGAAAAGGGAGAAAGAGAACAGGGAGAAAGAGAAAAGGGAGAAAGAGAACAGGGAGAAAGAGAAAAGGGAGAAAGAGAAAAGGGAGAAAGAGAACAGGGAGAAAGAGAAAAGGGAGAAAGAGAACATGGAGAAAGAGAAAAGGGAGAAAGAGAAAAGGGAGAAAGAGAAAAGGGACTTGAGTGCAGGATAGTTAACAACAGAAGGGTTTAGAATAGCCCTTACAGAGCAAGTGAAAGAAAGAAAGACAGAGCAAGAGAGAGGGAGTGGTGCTCGTTATCAGAGCATCTGTCTAATCAGCGCTGTCCAAGTGTTCCTCTACATGCGGTGAAATGTATGGTTTCAGACCACCGTACCAATCACCAGGGAAACGTGTTGGAGAAAAGGGAAAAAGTTATCTGGCGAGGGCAGCACTCTCCCGCCAACACAATCTCCATTCATCTCAACCACTCTTCTCTCTCTCCTCCTCCCTCTCATTCTCTCCCTCTCTTATTCTCTCTCTCTCTCGCTCTCTCTCTCTCTTTCTGTCTCTTTCCTCTCTTTCTCTTCCATAAGCCTCTCTCTTTTTCTCTTTTTCTCTCTTTTTCTCTCTCTCGTCCTCTCTCTTGTTCTCTCTCTTCCCCTTTCTCTCAACTCTCTCTCTCTCTTCCACAAGACTTTCTCCCCCTGTGAGTCCCAGCCAGTCTGCAAACACGGCATTTGCATTTAGATTAGCGAGGCAAAGGGAAACCTTGAAAACCTATGGAATTGGTAAGGTGGTAAAGGAGACTTGATGGAACAAGACAAAAAAGAAAACTGTCTTTTGTGGCTTGAGTCAGCACCAGGATAGGACATAACATGGTATTATTTCTAATGCCGGCCCTGGAGAGAAAGAAGAGGGGGTTTTGTTTGGTGGGCTATAGGGCTGGTCCATTGTATGTGCTCTAGCGGTAAGTTCCATATACGCTAGGAATTTATGATATGTGTTGGGTCTAAGGCTCTGTGTGTTTCTCTCTCTCTCTCTCTCTCTCTCTCTCTCTCTCTCTCTCTCTCTCTCTCTCTCTGTCTCTCTCTCTCTCTCTCTCTCTCTCTCTCTCTGTCTCTCTCTCTCTCTCTCTCTCTCTCTCTCTCTCTCTCTCTCTCCCTCTGTCTCTCTCTCTCTCTCTCTCTGTCTCTCTCTCTCTCTCCCTCTGTCTCTCTCTCTCTCTCTGTCTCTCTCTCTCTCTCTCTCTCTCTCTCTCTCTCTCGTCGGAGTGCATGCTGGGAGTGCATGCTGGGAGTGAGTCGTCAAGCAGGGGTGATTGTGAGAGCGAATGGAATTTCTTTTTTCACTCTATCGGGTTTTTGTATGTATATATATATATATTGATTAGTTTAGTTGTTTTAAGGGTATCTTGTTTAAATTATCACTAAACACGTATAGGGGTGGTGGGATCTTTGAGGTTGGTTTTTCGCGAGGGCACAACCAGCGGGTGGGGCTGGTTGATATGGCCACTCGCGGAAATGGAGAGTTTGAAAAACTTAGTCGGAGGCATGGAGTAAAGATTCCTGCTGCGACAGGGTGTTCAGTGGAAGAATGTAGCTTGGCTGTGGGTGCTATCATTGGGTATGATAGCATCAAATCAGCCTCAAGGATGAATAGCGCTGTAGTGATATTCTTAGATTCAATTGAAAAGGTGAATAAAATAGTTGAGAGGGGTGTTGTGTTGCGGGAGACACAGACGCCGGTATTTCCGCTTATGAATCCTGCGAAGAAAGTCATGCTTTCTAACGTGCCACCATTTGTTAGAGATGAAGTGTTAGAGCGAGAGTTATCGCGCCATGGTCAAATAGTATCTACAATAAAGAAGGTTCTTTTTGGATGCAAATCTCCGTTGTTGAAACATGTCGTGTCTCATAGGAGACAAGTGCATATGATTTTAAAAAAGGAAGGAGATGAACTGAATTTAGCGTTTAGCTTTAAGATTGATGGATTTGATTATGTCTTCTATGCATCTACTGAATCAATGAAATGCTTTGGATGTGGAAGAGAGGGGCATTTGGTGCGTAGTTGTCCCGAAAATGAGCGCGCTGAGCCTGGTAGTAGTTTTAGTGCGAGTGCAACTAACGCACCACCGCGAGGGAATGAACATAATAAGGGTACAGGAGAAGAGAGAAGGTGGGCAGATGTGGTTGGAAAAGCAGGAGAGGAAGGCAGTGTGGATACGGGGGCAATTGTGGTAGATCAGAACAAAGAGGGAGGGGAAACAGTAGGTGAGATTGCGACTGCTGTCGCTGAGGTGGTGTTGGAAAATGAAATTGGAAGTCAAGAGGAGATTGAAATAATGGAAAAGGAAGCGGATGTTTTCAAAATACCGAGGAGTAAAAGGAAGAATTTAAGGGGTGGTGAAGGGTCTAATTCTAAGAGAAAGGTAGAGTTTGATAAATCAATTGAAGATGAACAAGGTGTAGAGATGGTGGAGTATTCTTCTGGGGAGGATAGTGAGAGTGAGTCGTCTGACGCTTCACAACAATATAGTGAGATAAATGGGGTGGAAGGGAGGTATGGGATCGAGAGGATACGTCAATTTTTGAAGTTGACAAAAGGGAAGAAATATATGCAGGATTACAATGTAACTGATTTTTTCCCTGAACGTGAATTGTTTATTGAATCAGCAAAGTTTCTGATGTCAAAAATTACAGGGGGAAGTTTGAAAAGCCCTGAAATTGCTAGACTCAAGAAAGTGGTCACAAGAGTGATAAGTGATGTAAATTCTAAAGAAAATGAAAGAGTTCAGTTGCAGTCTTAACTCTGTAAAGAGATGTGGTGGCTGGATCTTCCTCTGTATATTTTTTTTATCCATGAGCAGTTTTAAGATTTCTTCTTTAAACGTAAATGGGGCAAGAGATGTTAAAAAAAGAGCCATGGTGTATGAGTTAATTAGGGGAAAGGGAAGTGACATCATTTTTCTACAAGAAACGCATAGTAATTTGGAAAATGAAGTTATGTGGCAACAGGAGTGGGGGGGGACAGTGGTGTGTAGTCATAAAAACTCAAAAAGTGGGGGTGTGGTTATCTTGTTCTCAAAAGGGTTTTTGCCATTGTCATATGAGGTTGAAGAGGTAGTTGAGGGGAGGTTATTAAAAGTTAGAGCAAGGTATGAAAACATCACTATGTGTCTGATAAATGTATATGCCCCAGTGGTGACAGTTGAGAGGGTATGTTTTTTAGAGACACTATCAAATACCATTGAGAAATGTAACAAAGAAGATTATTTGTTTATTGCTGGGGATTTTAACTGCACAGTTAGTGATTTAGATAGAAATCACCAAGAACCTCATATAGCCTCAAGGATGTTTTTAAAACGCCTCATTGTAACAAATGAATTGTGTGATATTTGGCGGAGTCAACATGGAGGAACAAGGCAGTACACCTGGGCGCATGTGAGAGAGAACATAATTTCTATGGCCAGGTTAGATAGGTTTTATGTTTTTGAGCATCAATCTCAGGTCTGTAAATCAAGTGTGATAACTCCAGTGGGATTTTCTGATCATTGTTTAATAACAGAGGTGGTGTTCATTAACGATGTAAAACCCAAAAGCGCATACTGGCATTTTAATATAACTTTATTGAGTGATGCTCACTTCAGGAAATGTTTCAGTTTTTTTTGGGAGAGGTGGAGGTCTCAAAAGGCCAGTTTTGTATCCATTCAACAGTGGTGGGATATAGGGAAAATACAGATTCAACAATTTTGTAATCAATACACGAGGAATGTCACCAAAGATATCACCAGATCAATGAAAGCCCTAGAGATTGAAATAGTGGAACTCATGACGTTGGTTGAGACCACAGGAGATCGAGGCCATACTCAGGCCCTCAAGAGGAGAAAAACTGCATTGGCAGACCTGCTGGGTATCAGAGCACAGGGGGCACTGGTGAGAAGTAAATTTCAGGGAATATCTGAAATGGATGCCTCATCCAAATTTTTCTTTGGTTTAGAGAAAAAGAATGGACAAAGAAAAATTATTCATTGTCTCAAATCAGCTGTTGGACAAGAGCTCACTAGCCCTAGTGAAATTAGAAAGAGGGCAGTAGAGTTCTATGCTGAGCTCTACAAGTGTGAGTACAAAGAGGACAAAACAGTGACACAGCAGTTCTTTGATGGGCTCCCAAAGGTGGCTGCAGAAGCTCAGGTTGAGCTTGAGCAACCATTGTCTTTGCAGGATTTATACACTGCATTAAAAGGCATGGAAAATGGAAGGGCACCAGGCATTGATGGGCTTCCCGTTGACTTTTTTAAGTCTTTTTGGGCTATGTTGGGAGAGGATTGGTTAGAAGTAGCTAATGATAGTTTAACCGGAGGGTTACTACCAATAAGCTGCAGAAGGGCTGTCCTCACCCTACTGCCCAAAAAGGGTGACCCGAGGGAGGTGAAGAACTGGAGGCCGGTGGCTTTATTGTGCACTGATTATAAGATATTGTCAAAAGCTTTGTCCAACAGGCTGAGGGAGGTGATGGGGCAAATCATACATACGGATCAGTCCTACTGTGTTCCTGGCAGGCAGATAGGGGATAACATTTCTCTGATTCGTGATTTTTTGGACGTCTCTAGGGCTATTGGGTTGGATGCTGGTCTAATTTCAATTGATCAGGAAAAGGCATTTGACCGAGTTGAACATCAATATTTATGGCACACGTTTGAGGCGTTTGGGTTCAGCTCTGGTTTTATTGCCATGATAAAGGTGATATATGGTGACATTGAAAGTGTATTGAAAGTTAACGGTGGTTTGAGTGCTCCTTTTAAAGTGTGTAGAGGTATTAGGCAGGGATGTTCTATGTCAGGGATGTTATATGCCATTGCTATAGAGCCACTACTAAATAGCATTAGAAGTCGCATTGCAGGGGTGTGCCTTTCAGAGGATGTTCCTCCTATTCGTCTCTCAGCCTATGCTGATGATGTAGTTGTGCTAGTGAAAAATCAAGCGGAGGTGGATAGCTTGGGTCTAATGGTTGATCGTTTTAGGGGAATATCCTCTGCAAAGGTAAATTGGGAAAAGAGTTGTGCGTTACAGATTGGAGAATGGTCTGGAGGGATCATGGCTTTGCCAGGGGGGCTAGAATGGTGTAAGGGAGGTTTTAAGTATCTTGGAGTATACCTAGGAGATGAGGGGACTATGGAAAAAAATTGGAGTGGGGTGGTTGAAATGGTGGAAGGGAGGATGAGGAGATGGCGTTGGTTATTATCTCGTATGTCATATAGGGGGCGCACTATTATAGTTAACAATGTGATTGCATCTGCACTGTGGCATCGGTTGTCAGTTTTAGAACCACCATCTGGCCTTCTGGCTAAGATACAGGCAATTATTGTAGATTTCTTTTGGGATAAATATCACTGGGTTCCACAAAGTGTTTTGTATTTGTCAAAAGAAGAGGGGGGACAAGGTCTTGTACATCTTGCTAGTAGGGCTGCTGCTTTCCGGTTTCAGTTTATTCAAAGGTTACTTTATGGACCGGAAAATGTGGTGTGGAGAGGGGTGGCAGGTCTTATATTACAACGGGTTGGAGGATTAGGTTTAAAGAAGGCTTTATTTCTGGTTGATAGTAGCCATATTTCTAGGGAGGGAGTACCTCCGTTTTACAGAGGACTTCTCAGAGTGTGGAGCATAATGAAGGTGTCCAGACGAACTTCAGTGGAGTCAGTGCATTGGCTGTTGGAGGAACCTCTGGTGTATGGGGCAAGACTGGATTGTACAACTGCAGCTGTTCCACATTTCTCCAAGATTCTGGTGAAGGGGAAAATCATCACCTTAAGACAGTTAATGGCCATGGCTGGGCCCGCCTTAATGGATAGAAGACGGGTGGCAGAACATTTGGGGATGAGGTCGGAAAGGATTGTCGGACAAATGCTGGGGAGCTGTAGGAAGGCTCTGTCAGCGGAAGAATGGGGTATGCTTAGTAGCCACAAGAAGAATGTACAAGATGAAGACGTCTCATTTCCAAGACTAGGGATTACACCAGGTATCCCAGAGTCAGAAAGAAAGGCGTTATTGCTGGATTTGAGAGGGTTGGAGGAGGTGGGTTTGGATGAGGTGAATGGGAAGGACTTGTATAGGGGGTGTGTCAAGGTGTTGAATAAAGATAAATTGAAAAATAGAAAAGACACTCCATGGAGGGTAAAATTGGGCATTGATGATAGGGTAAAGCCAGCATGGAGGGCACTGTACAAACCACCGTTACAAAAGGGTACTGGTGATATGCAATGGAGGGTTTTACATGGCATCATTGCAGTTAATGCTTTTGTATCTGTTATTAATTCAGATGTTAGAGATGGATGTCCTTTTTGTAATATAAGAGAAACCATTTTTCACTGTTTTATGGAGTGTGAGAGGATAAAACCTCTATTGGAAATGATGGAATCTTTGTTTAAAGCTGTAGGGGAATTTTTCAATAACACTGTTTTTATTTTGGGGTTTCAATATAGTAAACAACAGAAAAGAAAATGTCAAATGTTAAATTTTATTTTGGGACAAGCTAAGATGTCAATTTTTCTGAGTAGAAAACACAAGATAGAAACGGGATATGGGAAGGATGTAAGATGTGTTTTTAAAGGATTAGTGAAAGCAAGAATAAAAGTAGATTTTGAGTTCTTTTCAGCTGTAAAAGATCTCCTATTATTTGAGGAGAAGTGGGCCTACGAAAGAGCGCTTTGTTTTGTAGAGGAGGGGCAATTATTTTTTTCTGATGAAATAAGTTGAATGTATATGTTATGTATGTATTTTTGTTTAGGAATTACATTTGTTGTTTCATTTCTGAAAAGGCAGTGTGTCTTTTTATTTTTATTTTATGTTAACACTTGAGTAAAAAATAAAGGTTTTATAAAAACTCAAACTCTTCTCTCTCTCTCTCGTCTCTCTCTTTCTCTCTCTCTCTCTCGTCTCTCTCTCTCTCTCTCTCTCGTCTCTCTCTTTCTCTCTCTCTCTCGTCTCTCTCTCTCTCTCTCTCTCTCTCTTTCTCTCTCTCTCTCGTCTCTCTCTCGTCTCTCTCTCTCTCTCTCTCTCTCTCTCTCTCTCTCTCTGTCTCTCTCTCTCTCTCCCTCTGTCTCTCTCTCTCTCTCTGTCTCTCTCTCTCTCTCTCTCTCTCTCTTTCTCTCTCTCTCTCGTCTCTCTCTCGTCTCTCTCTCTCTCTCTCTCTCTCTCTCTCTCTCTCTCTCTCTCTCGCTCTCTCTCTCTCTCTCTCTCTCTCTCTCTCTCTCTTTCTCTGTGTTTGTGTGTGTGTGTGTGTACATGCCTGTATTAAGCATGTATGTTTTTTTTAACCCTACCTTCCCTCTCAGTGGATGGTGGCTGGGGAGAGTGGACAGATTGGACGGTGTGCAGTGTGGAGTGTGCGAGGCAGCGCAGCAGAGAATGTACAGCCCCGGAGCCTAAACATGGAGGCAGGCTGTGCGACGGGGCCGCCCTGGGAACAGATAACTGCACCGGGGGCCTCTGCACTCAGAGTGAGTAACGTCACATGCAGCTTCACCTGGTAGATATTGTCATCATTCAAATCTTCATTATAATCTTCACCATCATCGTCTTTGTGATCGGCAGAATGTTCCTCTTAGGGATCATCATCATTATCATCATCATCATCGTCAATGCCACACTTATTTTGTTGAGAATTAAAACATTGCCAAAGACAAAGTAGTCTTCTATTGGCTGGCTTGTTTCCAATTGCAACACCAGCAGTGCTGTGGACAAATCCATCCTTAGTTCCTTAGTGCTGCCATAAGCAGTGACCCACATACAGTGGTTTGGCAGCATGGGATGAAAGCAGAGTTTCAATTATATCTTATATATATATATTTTTTTTCAGGGACTTAGTATTTTTATTTTGTATTTTTTTTAAAATTATGTTTTAACGTTTTATGGGCCTAAGTTAAGACGTGTATTTTAACAGTAAGAAGGTCTTACCTTTTATTGTGGCATGAACACAACCAGTCATGTTGATTGTCATCTGATTGTCACTTCAAAAAGTAGGCTACCTGCGCACGGTCATTATACAGTCCACTCCCAAATAATTCCAGCATTCGTGTCTCATGAGTTCATGCCCACCCACCCTGTAATCCACACACTGGATGGAAGTCCATACTTATTTCTTAATTCTTCTGCTGCCCATATTTTCTCAAGTCCTTTTTTAACCCTCCATCCATTCTCATCCTCCCTAAGGGAGACGTGGAAAGACAATCAGCCTGATGTTCGTCACGCCAATATCCACACGCACTCACACATCCCTGGGTGATGGAAAATCCTATCACCCGAGGCGATCTCACTACCTACCGTAAAACACACACATTGTGATCATGATCACATTTGGGCATGTACCCACATGCGTGCACACACATACTCTCCCCGTGTCATAAAGAGTATTATCACTGGGCCAATCTCACTACCACGACAAACACATGCACACACACACATTGTGTACATGCGCACACTTACGGTGCTCATTGTAAAACGACTGCAGGTTACATCCTGTATTATTCCATCCAAGTAGAAGTAAAATGACACGGTTCCTCTGTGTCTTTGCAGATCGAAAGCTGCTACACGACGCCAAGCCACAGGGTGAGTTCTCCCCAACCACCATCCTGCTTTAGAGCACAATGTAGCACACTAAAACCACTATGGCTACTCTGCTCTAACAGCCATTATATGTTGTCATGCCACCTCTCACAGACACAACTCTCCAACCCAGGGCTCCAACATCATGATCCAGATCCATTATTCCCACAAGCATGATCATGTCAACCAATATTGAACATTATCTTTCCACCAGCATCATTATCCTATCGTTATTAACTACACCGTCAATGTAGTTTCCTCAATTAAAATGGGTCTACTTACCACTATGTTCAGCCAACTGCACAAAGTTTCTACCGGTAGCATGTAAACATTACCAGCTAACAAACAGTACATCCTCAAACGCGCCCTTCTGCTGCTTGACAGGCAGAGCCCACAAAGGATGGGAAATAACCTAAACCATAGTTGTCAGGTATAGTTCATTTGATTTTATATCACTCAAATGTCCAGTTAATGGTATCCAATATTGAGAGACATTGTCAGGCTACCCTCACGTATCTGAAGTGACATGATCAATTGATGCAGTTACTGCTGTATAACTCTGATGATAGAGCGACTGTAAATGTGCGCAATTGTCTTGCATGGAATAATCGGAACTGTGTATTTCTGAATTATGCTTTTCGAGAGGTGATGAAATTACAACCAAATATGATTATTCTTTTTAATTATTATTTAATTTAAAAAATTACCCCTTTTTCTCCCCAATTTCATGGTATCCAATTACGTTGGACGTACCAAGTACGGACTCGGGAGAGGCGAAGGTCGAGAGACCTGTGCTTCCTCCGAAACACAACCCGGCCAAGGCACACTGCTTCTTGACACAGTGCCCACCCAACCCGGAAACCAGCCGCACCAATCTGTCGGAGGAAACACCGTACACCTGGCGACCGTGTCAGCATCCACTGTGCCCGGCCCGCCACACGAGTCGCTAGTGCGCGATGGGACAAGGACATCCCTGCCGGCCAAACCTTCCCCTAACACGGACGACGCTGGGCCGACTTCCGGTCACGGCCGGCTGTGGCAGAGCCTGGACCCAGAATCTCTATTGGCACAGCTAGCACTGCGAGGCAGGGCCTTTGGGAGGTCTACAACAAAATAGTTAACATTTATTAAACAATCCTTTGAAGATGGCATGCAGTTGTGAATGGTTTTAACAGAGCTGGGATCTCCTTGTCCCCCAGCAGGCAAATCGAACGCTCTGCACCTTATTGTGTCTTTTTATTGATAACAACCTATACAAGAAACCTTCTTGTCATGATGAACACCATCAAAATAATGATCTTAATCATAAAATGCTATTTTAATGCCAATTACTTGTGACACCACAACTGTCCCATTTTTACTTGTGACACCACAGCTGTCCCATTTTTACTTGTGACACCACAACTGTCCCATTTTTACTTGTGACACCACAACTGTCCCAGTTTTACTTGTGACACCACAGCTGTCCCATTTTTACTTGTGACACCACAACTGTCCCAGTTTTACTTGTGACACCACAGCTGTCCCATTTTTACTTGTGACACCACAGCTGTCCCATTTTTACTTGTGACACCACAGCTGTCCCATTTTTACTTGTGACACCACAACTGTCCCATTTTACTTGTGACACCACAGCTGTCCCATTTTTACTTGTGACACCACAGCTGTCCCATTTTTACTTGTGACACCACAGCTGTCCCATTTTTACTTGTGACACCACAGCTGTCCCATTTTTACTTGTGACACCACAGCTGTCCCATTTTTACTTGTGACACCACAACTGTCCCAGTTTTACTTGTGACACCACAGCTGTCCCATTTTTACTTGTGACACCACAGCTGTCCCATTTTTACTTGTGACACCACAGCTGTCCCATTTTTACTTGTGACACCACAACTGTCCCATTTTTACTTGTGACACCACAACTGTCACATTTTTACTTGTGACACCACAGCTGTCCCATTTTTACTTGTGACACCACAGCTGTCCCATTTTTACTTGTGACACCACAGCTGTCCCATTTTTACTTGTGACACCACAGCTGTCCCATTTTTACTTGTGACACCACAGCTGTCCCATTTTTACTTGTGACACCACAGCTGTCCCATTTTTACTTGTGACACCACAACTGTCCCAGTTTTACTTGTGACACCACAGCTGTCCCATTTTTACTTGTGACACCACAGCTGTCCCATTTTTACTTGTGACACCACAGCTGTCCCATTTTTACTTGTGACACCACAACTGTCCCAGTTTTACTTGTGACACCACAGCTGTCCCATTTTTACTTGTGACACCACAGCTGTCCCATTTTTACTTGTGACACCACAGCTGTCCCATTTTTACTTGTGACACCACAGCTGTCCCATTTTTACTTGTGACACCACAGCTGTCCCATTTTGACTTGTGACACCACAGCTGTCCCATTTTGACTTGTGACACCACAGCTGTCCCATTTTGACTTGTGACACCACAGCTGTCCCATTTTGACTTGTGATACCACAACTGTCCCATTTTTACTTGTGACACCACAACTGTCCCATTTTTACTTGTGACACCACAACTGTCCCATTTTTACTTGTGACACCACAACTGTCACAGTTTTACTTGTGACACCACAACTGTCCCATTTTTACTTGTGACACCACAGCTGTCCCATTTTTTGTTTTGTTTTCTTCTTTGTGGGAGTGAGGGAAAAAGACGCAGCCAGTCTGCCAAAACTTAGCGAGCCCCCAATTAACCTGCCACTTTTAGCTGCTAATGCCTCTTTTGCATATTTTGGCAAATGCTCCTTTTCTTGGAGCTTCAGTCTACTTAGTGATTTTCTCAGTTCTGTTCCTGTGCAGATCTCATTATCTTTGGAGAACAAGCTAAGCCAGCAGTGCTTCCCTTTACACACACACAAACTTTTTTTTAAATCTGTTGTGGTGTACTGGTGAGACCAGATACAGCATAATCATTGCAGATGAGCTAATTTAATGAACTGGTCTTGTCATAATATAGGGTGTTCACCCATAAAATCATTCATTCATTCAAGGTTTATACAAATCAATAGAGAATTACGTCAGAAAAACAATAGTTCAAAACCCATGTCTCTACCATACACAGTACCTGTCAAAAGTTTGAACACACCTACTCATTCAAGGGTTTTTCTTTATTTTTACTATTTTCTACATTGTAGAATAATAGGGAAGACATCAAAACTATTAAATAACACATATGGAATCATGTAGTAACCGAAACATTTTTACAGTGTTGAAATTCTTCAAAGTAGCCACTCTTTGCCCTGATGACAGCTTTGCACACTCTTGGTATTCTCTCAACCAGCTTCATGAGGTAGTCACCTGGAATGCATATGAGCCAATCAGTTGTGTTGTGACAAGGTAGGGGTGTTATACAGCACAGCCCTATTTGGTAAAATACCAAGTCCATATTATGGCAAGAACAGCTCAGATAAGCAAAGAGAAACGACAGTTTACATTAAGAGATGAAGGTCAGTCAATGCGGAACATTTCGTGAACTTTTAAAGTTTATTCAAGTGCAGTCGCAAAAAACATCAAGCGCTATGATGAAACTGGCCCAACACAACGTATATTGATCGCCAATATACTGTAGCCAATGTAAGTCAATGAAAGCCGAGGATCTGGAGATGAAAATGGCAGGGGGAACATGATGATTTTGGTTGGTCCAACCTGCGGAAACAATTCCACATCTCCCAACGCCAAATATGAAGAGCTACAACCAAGAGCGGCGCGGTCTAAACTAGCAACGGTCACAGCAAATTAAAGTTCTTATTTCATCAACACTGTCAAGTACAAGTATATTAAGGTAATTTTGCAGAGAACAATATAAAGATTAATGCTATATTATTTATAATGACATTGGCGCAAATAAAAAAAAATGACATGAATGTCATAGATGCCTCTTGAATTGCCCAGTCTTTCTCTATATTCTAGAGCAGTGAGTGAACGCCCTACACAATATCCCAGTAGAGCGCTAAGGGCCTTCCGAGTGATGCCAGAGCGAAACAGCCCTTTGAGATGACACTTGATTAGAATCCTAGTTGTGTACATGTGCATACAGTGGGGCAAAAAAGTATTTAGTCAGCCACCAATTGTGCAAGTTCTCCCACTTAAAAGATGAGAGAGGCCTGTAATTTTTTATCATAGGTACACTTCAACTATGACAGACAAAATGAGAAAAAAATCCAGAAAATCACATTGTAGGATTTTTAATGAATTTATTTGCAAATTATGGTGGAAAATAAGTATTTGGTCACCTACAAACAAGGAAGATTTCTGGCTCTCACAGACCTGTAACTTCTTCTTTAAGAAGCTCCTCTGTCCTCCACTCGTTACCTGTATTAATGGCACCTGTTAGAAGTTATCAGTATAAAAGACACCTGTCCACAACCTCAAACAGTCACACTCCAAACTCCACTATGGCCAAGACCAAAGAGCTGTCAAAGGACACCAAAAACAAAATTGTAGACCTGCACCAGGCTGGGAAGACTGAATCTGCAATAGGTAAGCAGCTTGGTTTGAAGAAATCAACACTGGGAGCAATTATTAGGAAATGGAAGACATACAAGACCACTGATAATCTCCCTCGATCTGGGGCTCCACGCAAGATCTCACCCCGTGGGGTCAAACTGATCACAAGAACGGTGAGCAAAAATTCCAGAACCACACAGGGGGACCTAGTGAATGAACTGCAGAGAGCTGGGACCAAAGTAACAAAGCCTACCATCAGTAACACACTACGCCGCCAGGGACTCAAATGCTGCAGGCCTCTCTCATCTTTTTAAGTGGGAGAACTTGCACAATTGGTGGCTGACTAAATACTTTTTTGCCCCACTGTATGTGTGTGTGCATATATGTGTGTGTCTGACACACCAGTCAGGTGCTGGGGTGATTAGGACGACTTTCCCAGCAAGATTCCTCATTAGTGCATTAACTGGATGCAGTGGGGGGAAATACCGCACCACAGCGGAGTGAGGAGACAGGAAATGGAGAACAATAAGCCACAGAAGGAAGCAGGTTGAAACCTGGAATGGTTCTGCCCAAAAATAACTCCTGCTAGAAACTTTTCAGTAGTACCTTAGAAGTTTTCAGGAGAAGCGCATTTAGAGAGGTTACTGTGAAAGTTTGGGGTGAACATGACTTTACTGTGCCTCTCCCAAAGCGTTTTAATTCAACATATTTTAAAATGAGGTGCAAACTTTGTGCAGCAGCGAAAGCTGTGTTGGTCTGGCCAGTATAGCAAGAAATATAGATGCCACTTGACTTGACCCCCATTAGGCCCATATAACACTATTATAATATGACCTTCTGAATATAGCTCTGAGTTGATACCTTGTCTTTTTCTCTGATGTTTATACTTTGATTAAAGTATCTCTCGCTCTCTCTCCCAGGTCTGGAGGTTAGCAGTGACGTAGCGCTGTATTCGGGCCTGGCGGCAGGGGTGGTGACTGTGGTGGTGTTGATTGTGGCAGTGACCCTCTACCGGAGGAACCAGAGCGAGTACGGTGTGGACGTCATTGACTCCTCCGCCCTCACTGGGGGCTTTCAGTCCTTTAGCTTCAAGACCGCCTGCCAAGGTGAGCTCAGAGAACACAAACAGACAGACAGACAGACAGACAGACAGACAGACAGACAGACAGACAGACAGACAGACAGACAGACAGACAGACAGACAGACAGACAGACAGACAGACAGACAGACAGACAGACAGACAGACAGACAGACAGACAGACAGACAGACAGACAGACAGACAGACAGACAGACAGACACACAGAGACACAAACACACAGCTGAACACACAATAACTTTGGATAAGATGAGCCAGGGAGGGGCACACATACACACATACACACGCCAAGTTGAAGCAGAAAGACACACACACTTACACTGCTCAAGACACACATTGCTGTGGTCCAACAGAAGCTCAGTGTGTGTGACTGACTGTCCTTGGTGGTTACTTTGCGCTCCATTCAATCGATGTATGTTTAATTACTTCATTTAAAAAAGTCCTTGTGTCCAACAGCAAGGTTGTGTTTGGTTTGCTCAGTAACACAGTAGGGTGGTGTCAGCACTGTCTAACTTATCTGTCTCTCTCTCTCGCTATCGTTCTCCATCTCTCTCTATCTCTCCCTCTCGCTTTTGCTCTCTTTTTTGTCTCTCTCTTTCTCTCTCTCTCATCCTGTCTGGAATGGAGTGGAGCAGAGACCAGACACAGCTCTGATTTCTGATGATCTTGTCTCTCTCTTCCAGACACTCTCTCTCTCTCTCTCTCTCTCTCTAACACACCTCCCCCAACACATCTCCCCCCAACTGTTCAGCACCCCCATGGTGTTGATGATGGGGGAAAACGCTGTCCCAGGTGCCGCTCCAGAATCTCCCATAAGTGTTCAATTGGGTTGAGATCTGGTTATTGAGACGGTCATGGCATATGGTTTACATCGTTTCCATGCTCATCAAACCATTCAGCGACCACTCGTTCCCTGTGGATAGGGGCATTGTCATCCTATGGGAGCATAGCCATGGTAGCCAAAATTATGGCCTACCGAGCATTTGTATACATAACCCTAAACATGATAGGATGTTAATTGATAGAATATGAATTTTGGTTAAAATGTGTTACATTTAATTAGGTTTAAGAGTCATAAAGCAACTGAAGAAAAATGTATCTGTGGCTACTGTGTATGCCACAGATAAGAAAAATCTACATAAAACATCAACTCAGATTTTTGTCTAACGTCCACTCCGTCAGAGTGCTGAAAGATCTGATAGTATGGTTATGTTTTTATTAAGGATTTACAAAATGTCTAACGTCCACTCCGTCAGAGTGCTGAAAGATCTGATAGTATGGTTATGTTTTTATTAAGGATTTACAAAATGTCTAACGTCCACTCCGTCAGAGTGCTGAAAGATCTGATAGTATGGTTATGTTTTTATTAAGGATTTACAAAATGTCTAACGTCCACTCCGTCAGAGTGCTGAAAGATCTGATAGTATGGTTATGTTTTTATTAAGGATTTACAAAATGTCTAACGTCCACTCCGTCAGAGTGCTGAAAGATCTGATAGTATGGTTATGTTTTTATTAAGGATTTATAAAATGTCTAACGTCCACTCCGTCAGAGTGCTGAAAGATCTGATAGTATGGTTATGTTTTTATTAAGGATTTACAAAATGTCTAACGTCCACTCCGTCAGAGTGCTGAAAGATCTGATAGTATGGTTATGTTTTTATTAAGGATTTACAAAATGTCTAACGTCCACTCCGTCAGAGTGCTGAAAGATCTGATAGTATGGTTATGTTTTTATTAAGGATTTACAAAATGTCTAACGTCCACTCCGTCAGAGTGCTGAAAGATCTGATAGTATGGTTATGTTTTTATTAAGGATTTACAAAATGTCTAACGTCCACTCCGTCAGAGTGCTGAAAGATCTGATAGTATGGTTATGTTTTTATTAAGGATTTACAAAATGTCTAACGTCCACTCCGTCAGAGTGCTGAAAGATCTGATAGTATGGTTATGTTTTTATTAAGGATTTACAAAATGTCTAACGTCCACTCCGTCAGAGTGCTGAAAGATCTGATAGTATGGTTATGTTTTTATTAAGGATTTACAAAATGTATAGTTTTCCATATTTTACAAATGTTTATATTGAACTTTTATTTTTAGAGGCAAAAATATGTCTGTTTCGAGTATCTGTTGTCAACGCTGTCAGTGGCTTGTCAACTAAACTCAGCAAAGAAAGAAACGTCCCTTTTTCAGGACCCTGTCTTTCAAAGATAATTTGTAAAAATCCAAATAACTTCACAGATCTTCATTGTAAAGTGTTTTAACACTGTTTCCCATGCTTGTTCAATGAGCCATAAAACATTTATGATCATGCACCTGTGGAACGGTCGTTAAGACACTAACAGCTTACAGACGGTAGGTAATTAAGGTCACAGTTATGAAAACTTAGGACACTAAAGAGGCCTTTCTACTGACTCTGAAAAACACCAAAAGAAAGATGCCCAGGGTCCCTGCTCATCTGTGTGAACTTGCTTTAGGCATGCTGCAAGGAGGCATGACGACTGCAGATGTGGCCAGGGCAATAAATTGCAATGTCCGTACTGTGAGGCGCCTAAGACAGTGCTACAGGGAGACAGGATGGACAGCTGATCGTCCTCACAGTGGCAGACCATGTGTAACAACACCTGCATAGGATCGGTACATCCGAACATCACACCTGTAGGACAGGTACAGGATGGCAACAACAACTGCCCGAGTTACACCAGGAACGCACAATCCCTCCATCAGTGCTCAGACTGTCCGCAATAGGCTGAGAGAGGCTGGACTGAGGGCTTGTAGGCCTGTTGTAAGGCTGGTCCTCACCAGACATCACTGGCAACAATTTGTCCGATTTGCGTTTATCGTCGAACAAATGTTACACAGAGGCCTATACTCTGGAGTGGTATCGATTTGGAGGTGGAGGGTCCGTCATGGTCTGTGGCGGTGTGTCACAACATCATCGGGCTGAGCTTGTTGTCATTGCAGGCAATCTTAACGCTGTGCACTACAGGGAAGACATCCTCCTCCCTCATGTGGTACCCTTCCTGCAGGCTCATCCTGAAATGACCCTCATGCATGACAATGCCACCAGCCATACTGCTCGTTCTGTGTGTGATTTCCTGCAAGACAGGATGTCAGTGTTCTGCCATGGCCAGCGAAGAGCCCGGATCTCAATCCTATTGAGCACGTCTGGGACCTGTTGGATTGGAGGGTGATGGCTAGGGCCATTCCCCCCAGAAATGTCTGGGAACTTGCAGGTGTCTTGGTGGAAGAGTGGGAACTGTCAAATCTGGTGCAGTCCACGAGGAGGAGATGCACTGCAGTACTTAATGCAGCTGGTGGCCACACCAGATACTGACTGTTACTTTTGATTTTGACCCCCCCTTTGTTCAGGGACACATTATTCCATTTCTGTTAGTCACGTCTGTGGAACTTGTTCAGTTTATGTCTCAGTTGTTGAATCTTATGTTCATACAAATATTTACACATGTTAAGTTTGCTGAAAATAAACGCAGTTGACAGAGAGGACGTTTCTTTTTTTGCTGAGTTTACATCACTGATCTAGGGTCCCACCAAGCCTCAGTTTTCCCATCTGATCAACCATTTGGCTCCCGAGTGGCGCAGTGGTCTAAGGCACTGCATCTTAGTGCTAGAGTCGTCACTACAGACCCTGGTTTGATTCCAGACTATCACAACCGGCTGTGATTGGCCCAGCGTCATCCGGTTTAGAGTTTGGCTGGGGTAGGCCGTCATCGTAAATAAGGATTTCTTCTCAACTGTCTTGCCTAGTTAAATAAAGGTTCAGTAAATAAAACCATTTACCCAGCTTTGGTGCACAAGTTCTGTCTATTCTTAGTAGCTTTAAGTCTCATGTAGTAGTCCAACTCAACTAAGGAACACAAGTTGGAATCAAAGCTTAAAGTTCTAAAGATAAAGAATCTCTCTCAATGATAACACACACAAACACACAAGTAAAAATCTCATTGGCTCATTTCGCACTCTCTTGGCCATTAGAGTTTTATACAGATAGTTGTTACACCTCTATTGCAGTGACAAGTACTTTGAGGCACTTCCCGTTTGTCATGGTGAGGTGTTTTTAGCATCACAGTGAAGAGATTGTCATCGAGACCAGGAAGTTGTTTAACACAATTGTTGCCAGGGTTTGCCCATAAGAGTTAGGCATGAGGTTAGCAGTGTGGTTTAGGTTAAAATCATATTTTAAGAAGATAAATTGTAGAAATGGGGTTTAGCCATAATTATGACTTGGTGGCTGTGGTAACTAGTGACAACCACTTGCCCTCCAGCCGTAATTGACATTGACTGTGTCACTTATTGGACCACTGATGACTAACAGCACACCACTATAAATCAAATCACATGTTCATAGTCCACACCTGTTTAGAAATTGTGAAATGCTTACTTTCAGGTCCTTCCCAACAATGCAGAGAGAAGGAAAATAATTATTTTTTATCTCGCATAGCTCATTGGTACACCCTTGTGGTTGAATATATATGTATCTATTGTAGGGTCCAAGGATAAAACAATGAATAATGTAGAACAAATAAATACCAAAGCATACCGTACAACTTCCTATTATGAACACCCTGTGAAACAGCTGCGAAAACCAACCTGGCAATATTTAAGATTTTAATACAAACTTCTATATTTTTTGGTACTGTTGAGACAAATTAATTTTCACAGATTTTTGTGCACTCACATGGCAATCAGACTAAAATACAGAATTCTGGTGTGTGGAATATTGAGGAGGTGGTTGCTGTGTGAGTGAGAGGTTCTGTCTGGTTCTCAACAGGCAGCCAGTCTCAGAAGGGGGACTTAAAGAGGGAGACTGCAAAGTCCAGGCGCTGCTGCTCTCTTTGTTCTGAGTGTTTGCAACGCTAGCGTTTTTAGTTCATCTGTGTATCTCACATATTATGTAGAGCAAGAAAACTCTCTTAGCAGATAATGCCAATAACAGTCGATGATGTAAATGAAAAGTTGGAAGGTGGTTGGTAATGGAGGACATCAGGTGGATCCACGTCTGGGTGTTAGGCAGAACCCCTAGGGCGTGGAGAACAGGAGCAGAGTTAATGGGAACAGGGTAGGAGACAGACAAACAAGCAAAGACACAGGTTACACTTTACTGTGAGAAAATGTGATAGATTAGTGCAGTGTTATAAATGGGAGACTTTTCAACACTTCTGTACATAAAACACATTATAATATCTTACATTGTAGGTGTATACATTATAATATCTTACATTGTAGGTGTATACATTATAATATCTTACATTGTAGGTGTATACATTATAATATCTTACATTGTAGGTGTATACATTATAATATCTTACATTGTAGGTGTATACATTATAATATCTTACATTGTAGGTGTATACATTATAATATCTTACATTGTAGGTGTATACATTATAATATCTTACATTGTAGGTGTATACATTATAATATCTTACATTGTAGGTGTATACATTATAATATCTTACATTGTAGGTGTATACATTATAATATCTTACATTGTAGGTGTATACATTATAATATCTTACATTGTAGGTGTATACATTATAATATCTTACATTGTAGGTGTATACATTATAATATCTTACATTGTAGGTGTATACATTATAATATCTTACATTGTAGGTGTATACATTATAATATCTTACATTGTAGGTGTATACATTATAATATCTTACATTGTAGGTGTATACATTATAATATCTTACATTACACCTCAAGCTGGTCCCCCTCCGAAATGTTATTTGTCACATACACATGGTTAGCAGATGTTAATGCGAGTGTAGCGAAATGCTTGTGCTTCTAGTTCCGACAATGCAGTAATAACCAACAAGTAATCTAACTAACAATTCCAAAACTACTGTCTTATACACACAAGTGTAAGGGGATAAAGAATATGTACATAAAGATATATGGATGAGTGATGATATAGTAGATGGTATCGAGTACAGTATATACATATGAGATGAGTATGTAAACAAAGTGGCATAGTTAGTGGCTAGTGATACATGTATTACATAAAGATGCAGTAGATGATATAGATGATATAGAGTACAGTATATACGTATACATATGAGATGAATAATGTAGGGTATGTAAACATTATATTAGGTAGCATTGTTTAAAGTGGCTAGTGATATATTTTACATCATTCCCATCAATTCCCATTATTAAAGTGGCTGGAGTTGAGTCAGTGTGTTGGCAGCAGCCACTCAATGTTAGTGGTGGCTGTTTAACAGTCTGATGGCCTTGAGATAGAAGCTGTTTTTCAGTCTCTCGGTCCCAGCTTTGATGCACCTGTACTGACCTCGCCTTCTGGATGATAGCGGGGTGAACAGGCAGTGGCTCGGGTGGTTGTTGTCCTTGATGATCTTTATGGCCTTCCTGTAACATCGGGTGGTGTAGGTGTCCTGGAGGGCAGGTAGTTTGCCCCCGGTGATGCGTTGTGCAGACCTCACTACCCTCTGGAAAGCCTTACGGTTGTGGGCAGAGCAGTTGCCATACCAGGCGGTGATACAGCCCGCCAGGATGCTCTCGATTGTGCATCTGTAGAAGTTTGTGAGTGCTTTTGGTGACAAGCCAAATTTATTCAGCCTCCTGAGGTTGAAGAGGCGCTGCTGCGCCTTCTTCACGATGCTGTCTGGCGTGCGTGGCCACGCAGTCGTGGGTGAACAGGGAGTACAGGAGAGGGCTCAGAACGCACCCTTGTGGGGCCCCAGTGTCGAGGATCAGCGGGGTGGAGATGTTGTTGCCTACCCTCACCACCTGGGGGCGGCCCGTCAGGAAGTCCAGTACCCAGTTGCACAGGGCGGGGTCGAGACCCAGGGTCTCGAGCTTGATGACGAGCTTGGAGGGTACTATGGTGTTAAATGCCGAGCTGTAGTCGATGAACAGCATTCTCACATAGGTATTCCTCTTGTCCAGATGGGTTAGGGCAGTGTGCAGTGTGGTTGAGATTGCATCGTCTGTGGACCTATTTGGGCTGTAAGCAAATTGGAGTGGGTCTAGGGTGTCAGGTAGGGTGGAGGTGATATGGTCCTTGACTAGTCTCTCAAAGCACTTCATGATGACGGAAGTGAGTGCTACGGGGCGGTAGTCGTTTAGCTCAGTTACCTTAGCTTTCTTGGGAACAGGAACAATGGTGGCCCTCTTGAAGCATGTGGGAACAGCAGACTGGGATAGGGATTGATTGAATATGTCCGTAAACACACCAGCCAGCTGGTCTGCGCATGCTCTGAGGGCGCGGCTGGGGATGCCGTCTGGGCCTGCAGCCTTGCGAGGGTTAACGCGTTTAAAAGTTTTACTCACCTCGGCTGCAGTGAAGGAGAGGCCGCATGTTTTGGTTGCAGGCCGTGTCAGTGGCACTGTATTGTCCTCAAAGCGGGCAAAAAAAGTTATTTAGTCTGCCTGGGAGCAAGACATCCTGGTCCGTGACGGGGCTGGTTTTCTTTTTGTAATCCGTGATTGACTGTAGACCCTGCCACATACCTCTTGTGTCTGAGCCGTTGAATTGAGATTCTACTGTCTCTATACTGACGCTTAGCTTGTTTGATTGCCTTGCGGAGGGAATAGCTACACTGTTTGTATTCGGTCATGTTACCGGTCACCTTGCCCTGATTAAAAGCAGTGGTTCGCGCTTTCAGTTTCACGCGAATGCTGCCACCAATCCACGGTTTCTGGTTTGGGAATGTTTTAATCGTTGCTATGGGAACGACATCTTCAACGCACGTTCTAATGAACTCGCACACGGAATCAGCGTATTCGTCAATGTTGTTGTCTGACGCAATACGAAACATATCCCACAGAGAATCAGACTGATCCGAACTCACTGGTTCTGGTGGATGGGATACCTCCTGGGGGGCTCGGCCAGTCGATGGTCCTAAAGTCATTTGGAGAGGTAGATTTTTTAAATATTCACCTTAACAGATGGTGACCCCAGCTAAGGGCGAAAGAACAGGGAGGTTTACCAGGTTTCGCCTTCCTTTTGTCCTTCTTCCAAACCAAGTAACTCATCCGGATGTAGTAGCACTTGATCCCTCTTCTTGATTCTGTTCCGGTAGCTCTCCTGTTTCTCCTGCACCTTGTTGATGTTCAGTCTCACCTTGATTGATAACAGGAATAAATGCAATTACATTTCATATTACAAATACATTTCTTACATCTCTCTTGGGAGGGCCAGAAAATAAATTAAACAGCAGACAATCATTTTTACCTGGTCAAAAACCTCCACATCCTTCTCAGCCCGTGCCTGAAGGTGGTCCTTGAAGGTGGTCCTTGAAGGCGTTCTGATCTGGTTCAACAACTTCCACCACATCAGGTGGAGTTTCAGTGATCTGAAAGTAAGTTTTACAAAAATAGCAATAGACAAACATCACTAAGTCAATCACACATTTGAAAGACTACAGTATATGGAATAATTGTATATACAATTGCATTGTTTACCTCAGTCAACAGCTGTGTTTCCCGTCCGTACTCGGTGGAGGCCTAGATGCTGCTGTTGTGTGCAAAGAGAATTACCTTCAGGTTGTTCTCCCAACCTTCCTGGTATCAGTCAAGGGACTTGCCCATGGCAGTCTTGATGGTCTGGTTGGTCCAGTCACCAAACCTGGAGGAGGGGGTAGGAAAGCGATTTCTATTGACAATGTAAGATATTGAAATATGTTTGCTTACAATGGAAAAACAAGACAAACTAATTGTAAAAAATAAAATAAAAATCATTGGTGACCGAATATATTATAAGATCCGTACCTTGTTCCAGTATTCATGACCCCGGTCACTCAAGATGACCTCAGGAGAACCATGTGTGTATAAGATGTCTGTCATCGCCTTGGAGGTGGCCTCATCAGTCTTGTCTTTGATGGGTATCATACGAAACAAAAATAGATTTTTGGTTCCAAGCACCCTTAACGGGTTACAGAAGGGAATATAGAGTTAAGCAGGTTACTCCTCCATTACTGACCTTAATGGGTATCGCCTCCATCCACTTGGTAAAGTGATCGGTCGCCATCAGACACCAGCTGTTGCCATTCCTAGATTTCGTGAAGTGTCTGATGAGGTCCACCCCTAACATTTAATGTGTTAGAGAGATGACTTTATTCTTACCCTTTTCTGTGTCATACAGAATGTAGATTTTCATATTTGTAAGGATACTGATACACACACAATAATATTGAACTCTGCTGTGGTCAAATAAAGCAACCATTACAAATGACTTATCGGGGCAAAATTTGAATTGGGACACTTACCGATCATGTCACATGGTGAAACAACTTTGACGGGCTTCAATTCCGGTGCCACAGTCGTCGCCCTCTCAAACTTCTGACAAGCTAGACAGGATGCTGACCTTTAAGCAAAAAGTGTCAAATTGAAACATTGTGTGCGCTCTGATATAACATTAATTGAAATCATAATTTCAGATATAGAATGTTTAATAAAACAAAAGGTTATTTCAATTGCCCAGCTGTCCACCTCCTTGACAATTCCCTGTCAGAATAAGTGTATGTTGATTTTGGCAATCATGCGCTTCACTCCAAAATGGCCAGCATGTATCAGTCAGCACAGCCCCCCTTCTCCTCCTTAGTAAAAATCACCCTCCTGTCTGGCTGGCCATCCTTCCCTCGTAGGTACGTGTGATTGTCCAACAAGTTGAAAGAGAAGAGTTGTTGACATACTCAAGGCTAAGTACATTTGCACTGCTGTCTTTCTGTCGGTCTTCCGCTCTCTATGTCTGTCTAGCGAAGACACCTAGTTAAAGGGCATTTTGAATTACCATAATTGCTTACACCATTCCATTTGACTGGTCAAGATTAACTTATAGCCAGAAACCTCAATATGACAGACAAAACTATATCAGTGGAGGCTGTTGAGGGGAGGGCTCATAATAATGGCTGGAATGGAGTCAACGGATTGGTATGAACCACATGGAAATCACATTCCATTTACTCCAATACAAATCCTCACCTCTGCCCCCACTGAAGTATATGAATAACTAGCAACATGTACAGTGCCTTGCGAAAGTATTCGGCCCCCTTGAACTTTGCGACCTTTTGCCACATTTCAGTTTCAAACATAAAGATATAAAACTGTATTTTTTTGTGGAGAATCAACAACAAGTGGGACACAATCATGAAGTGGAACGACATTTATTGGATATTTCAAACTTTTTTAACAAATCAAAAACTGAAAGATTGGGCGTGCAAAATTATTCAGCCCCTTTACTTTCAGTGCAGCAAACTCTCTCCAGAAGTTCAGTGAGGATCTCTGAATGATCCAATGTTGACCTAAATGACTAATGATGATAAATACAATCCACCTGTGTGTAATCATGTCTCCGTATAAATGCACCTGCACTTGAAGAACAATTAACACACCAGGCAGGTCCGAGATACTGTTGTGAAGAAGTTTAAAGCCGGATTTGGATACAAAAAGATTTCCCAAGCTTTAAACATCCCAAGGAGCACTGTGCAAGCGATAATATTGAAATGGAAGGAGTATCAGACCACTGCAAATCTACCAAGACCTGGCCGTCCCTCTAAACTTTCAGCTCATACAAGGAGAAGACTGATCAGAGATGCAGCCAAGAGGCCCATGATCACTCTGGATGAACTGCAGAGATCTACAGCTGAGGTGGGAGACTCTGTCCATAGGACAACAATCAGTCGTATATTGCACAAATCTGGCCTTTATGGAAGAGTGGCAAGAAGAAAGCCATTTCTTAAAGATATCCATAAAAAGTGTCGTTTAAAGTTTGCCACAAGCCACCTGGGAGACACACCAAACATGTGGAAGAAGGTGCTCTGGTCAGATGAAACCAAAATTGAACTTTTTGGCAACAATGCAAAACGTTATGTTTGGTGTAAAAGCAACACAGCTCATCACAATGAACACACCATCCCCACTGTCAAACATGGTGGTGGCAGCATCATGGTCTGGGCCTGCTTTTCTTCAGCAGGGACAGGGAAGATGGTTAAAATTGATGGGAAGATGGATGGAGCCAAATACAGGACCATTCTGGAAGAAAACCTGATTGGGTCTGCAAAAGACCTGAGACTGGGACGGAGATTTGTCTTCCAACAAGACAATGATCCAAAACATAAAGCAAAATCTACAATGGAATGGTTCAAAAATAAACATATCCAGGTGTTAGAATGGCCAAGTCAAAGTCCAGACCTGAATCCAATCGAGAATCTGTGGAAAGAACTGAAAACTGCTGTTCACAAATGCTCTCCATCCAACCTCACTGAGCTTGAGCTGTTTTGCAAGGAGGAATGGGAAAAATGTTCAGTCTCTCGATGTGCAAAACTGATAGAGACATATCCCAAGCGACTTACAGCTGTAATCGCAGCAAAAGGTGGCGCTACAAAGTATTAACTTAAGGGGGCTGAATAATTTTGCACGCCCAATTTTTCAGTTTTTGATTTGTTAAAAAAGTTTGAAATATCCAATAAATGTCGTTCCACCTCATGATTGTGTCCCACTTGTTGTTGATTCTTCACAAAAAATAAAATTTTATATCTTTATGTTTGAAGCCTGAAATGTGGCAAAAGGTCGCAAAGTTCAAGGGGGCCGAATACTTTCGCAAGGCACTGTAGATGACCAACTAGCTAGATGATAAATGGTTGTACATAGTTTCGGCACCATGCTCTTGGTAGGGTTTACGCATACAAACACACCACCAGTCCACGTGAAGGGTTTACATGGTTATTTTTAATCAGGTACCAGCAGTGTTCCTGATATACAACACTCAAACATAGTAAATACGTGGTCACCAGTGGAAGGGCCACCACTCTGCGTCTTTGGGGGTTCACTCCATGTTGAAATCTTCAGTTCCCTTATTCCGGTAAACCTCCTTCTCCACCTTATGTTCAGTCGCTCCAATAGCCTCCTCCTCGTTCACCTGCCGGGATCAAGGGACAGACCCGGAAAGCAAACCCAGGGCACAGTTAAGTAGAGGCCCCTGATTGGTTTCACATGTCTGCCGTTTAGTCTCTAATTACAACTGGAGACAGGTGTGGCTGTTCTGCTGCAGTCTGGCAGTTTCCCCTGAGCTGTCCATAGTCCTGCCTCTGGGGAATACTTCCCATTGCTGTCTGTGGCACTGGCAGTCAGAAAACACAGAAACCTAGCAGGCACATACCCTGCATCCACCATACAACCCCTGAAACTACTACATACCTTCCCCCTCAGTGTTGACTCTGTGGTCATGCCCAAATTAAACGGCCTGCTACTCGGGCCCAGAAGAGATGATATGCGTATAACTGGTCAATTTGGATAGAAAACACTCTAAAGTTCCCAAAACCATTAAAATAGTGTCTGTGAGTAGAACAGAACTGATTTGGCAGGTGAAAATCTGAGAATAATCCATTCAGGAAGTCGTTTTTTTTGTTGGTTTTGTAGTTTTCTATTCAATGCCATTACAGTATCCCATTGACTTAGGACTCAAATTGCAGTTCCTATGCCTTCCACTAGATGTCAACAGTCTTTAGAAATTGTTTCAGGCTTGTATTCTGATAAATGAGGGAGTAAGACCAGTCTGAATAAGTGGACCCTGACATGTCACAGAGCATTTTCATGCGCAATCCCGAGAGAGTGCATTTCTTGTTTACCTTTTATATTGACAACGTAATTGTCCGGTTGAAATATTATAGATAATTTAGGCTAAAAAACAACCTGAGGATTGAATATAAACATCTTTGACATGTTTCTATGAACTACGGATACAATTTGGATTTTTTTGTCTGCCTGTTTTGACTGCGTTTGAGCTTGTGGATTACTGAACGCGCAAACAAAATTGAGGTTTTTGGATATAAAGAGACTATCGAACAAAAGGAACATTTATTGAGTAAATGAATGTCTTCTGAGTGCAACCATATGAAGATCATCAAATGTAAGGGATTAATTTTATCTCTATTTCTCAGTTTTGTAACTCTTCTGCTTGGTTGGTTACTGTTTGTAATGATTTGTCAACTGGGCTATGTTCTCAAATAATAGTAAGGTAAGCTGTCGCCGTAAAGCACTTTTTAAATCTGACACCGTGGTTGGATTCACAAGAAGTTCATCTTTAAACATATGTAAAATATGTTTTGTTTTCTGAATTTTTATAATGAGTATTTCTGGATTTGAATTTGGCGCTCTGCAATCTCACTGGATGTTGGCCAGATGGGACGCTAGCATCCCACATACCCTAGAGAGGTTAACAAGGCACACCCTTTCACACGTACCTTCACACAGGTGTGAACATTCTACAGTGGTCCCTGAAGCGTACGATCACACCCGGTCCGTTTCGAATGACGCAACAATCAGCATTTGAGCTGGCCACTCTGTTTTTTTTCAGAAACTATTTACACAAACACAGTCCTTACAAAGTTATGTCCAGAATGTGAGCAGTTTGTTTTTGGATACAATGTTCAGTTATTCACAGAAGTATCTATACACAATCATCCAAACCCGGAACAATGTAGGCTACATTTGTCCAAGTGCTACCTGAGGAAAGACTGACGCAACACAAGTGGTCATATTTGTATAATTTCGGCTGACATAAACTACAATATGAATTAGCTAATAGCAATTACTATTTATAATTAATCACATCACAGGTGAGCTCACCATTGATCGAAATAGTTGAGTAACACTTTCTGGAAATCGGAAGAAATCCGACGATGATTAGTTTCAGCGAGCCGCCAATAAGAGCCGATAATAAGAGAAGACAAGATGAGTTTTGTCTGTTTATAGTTGAAGGGGTGTGTTGTCTACCATCGTTCACATCCCACCATTCACTTCCTGAAGTTCTCAAAAAATGAGGGAACCACCTCATTTTGTTATGACATCATTGGTCTGACAGACGATTACGTGAAACCCAGAATATATTGCATGTCAACAAACATGGCTACACAGCTGGAATTAGCTTAGCTCATCAGAATCAATACAACCTTCAAAAAAGTATTTTACACACATAATATGTGCCCATTACGATCTATGCAAGAATCGGAATGCATGATTTGTCACCGGAACTTGAAAACGTGAGTAAAACAGTAAATATATAAATAATTACCGCACAAAACATTTCTGGTAGTGATTTATTGATACAAGTTGCGCATGCCATCAGTCAACCACATAAACTCTCACTCCCACTCTGAGCCATTCAGTGTTGTTGTTTATAAATGTAGCTAGTGAGCTAAGCTGTAGCATTAGCAATGTCTTTCAAAAGGAGACAAATTCTGGAGATTTGAAAAAATTCTGACAATGAGTATTGAAAACAACTATGACTGCGGTGCAGGCAACAGAGAGAAGATGTGAACACGTGTGTGCAGGACGGGAGATGCGCAAATGTCTGCAGACTTGAACTGCACAAACAATTGGGAAGTGCTTGGGGAATTTTGTCCCGGTCAGAAATGTCTAAAAAAATGAATTGGTAAAAAGCATATAAATAAAAACAGTCTGTGTGGTTTGAGGGCAGCGTGGATTAAATGTACTGCTGCGTAACAATCACATTCCGGAATGGAGAGAACGTTCTAACATCACATGCATAATTGGAACTCACAAATGAATTGGTTCATTGAAATGCATTCCAGGTGACTACCCCATTAAGCTGGTTGAGAGAATGCCAATAATGTGCAAAGCTGTCATCAAAGCAAAGCGTGGCTATTTGAAGAATCTCAAATCTCAAATATATATTTTGGTTTGCTAAACACTTTTGGGTACTACATGATTCCATGTGTTATTTCATAGTTCTTCACTGTCTTCACTATTATTCTACAATGTAGAAAATAGTAATAAAAAAAATAATAGAAGTAGTAGAAGACATTGAAACACTGGATTTTCAGTTATATTTTTTATTATTAAAAAATATATATATTATTTTTCTCCCCCTTTTTTCTCCCCAATTTCGTAGTATCCAATTGCTAGTAGTTACTGTCTTGTCTCATCGCTACAACTCCCGTATGGGCTCGGGAGAGACGAAGGTTGAGAGTCATGCATCCTCCGAAACACAACCCAACCAAGCCGCACTGCTTCTTACCACAGCGCGCATCCAACCTGGAAGCCAGCCGCACCAATGTGTCAGAGGAAGCACTGTGCACCTAGCGACAAGCAGCAAGATGTATAAAAATCTCCACTGTTGAAAACTAAATGTTGGTCTTAAAGAAATGTGAGATCGTGTCTAGATGCTTTTTATAGTGGAGATCAAGTTTATAAATTGCCTGGCTGGGCTGATGAGACAGTGGATTGCGCAGTCAGATGGAACAGAGTAAATAGGCATTTCAATGTCTTAGATTTAGCCGGTGGTAACTTACAAATCATTAAAATCCACACAGAAAATATTTACACAAGAAGCAATCTAATATCACACAGTCAAAATTCTCCGTCGTTTAGTTAAGTTCACCATTCTGCAACCAACTTGTGGAATAGACACCGGCTGGAATGTTCAAAAAAGTTACGATCACCACAAAAAAACAGGAGCCTGTAAAACGGCCGCTATACACTGAGTCTACAAAACATAACACCTTCCTAATATTGAGTTGCACTCCCTTTTTCCATTAGAACAGCCTCAATTCGTTGGGGGCATGGAATCTACTTGGTGTCGAAAGCATTCCACAGGGATGCTGGCTAATGTTGACTCCAATGCTTCCCACCGGTGACACTTCCCACAGTGTCAAGTTGGCTGGATGGCATTTGGGTGGTGGACCATTCTTGATACACACAGGAAACTGTTGAGCATGAAAAACGTAGCAGAATTGCAGTTCTTGACACAATCAAACTGGTGTGCCTGGCACCTACTGCCATACCCCGTTCAAAGGCACTTAAATATTTTGTCCACTGCACCACTCGGGAGGCCATGTCCCTTAATGTTGATGATGTGGTTGTTACTGACAAGGAGCACATGGCTGAGCTCTTTAATCACCACTTCATTAAGTCAGGATTCCTATTTGAATCAGGCATGCCTCATTGTCCGCCCAACATTTCCTCATCACCATCACCCTTCTAATGCGACTAGCCCCGATGCTCCTCCCTCTTATTCCCCTGCTCCGCTACAAAGTTTCTCCCTACAGGCGGTCACTGAGTCGGAGGTGCTAAAGGAGCACCTTAAACTTGACCCCCAAAAAAACATCTGGGTCAGATAGTTTACATGCTTTCTTCTTTGAGGTTTCAGCCCTTATCATCGCTAAGCCTATCTCTGACCTTTTTAACCCGTCTCTTCTCTCTGGGGAGGTTCCCATTGCTTGGAAGGCAGCCACAGTGCATCCGTTATTTAAAGGGGAGATTAAACTGATCCTAACTGTTCTTGGCCCATTTCTATTTTGCCCTGTTTACCAAAAAAACTCAATAATCAACTGACTGGCTTTATTGATGTCTATAGTATTCTCTCTGGTATGCAATCTGGTTTCTGCTCAGGTTATGGATGTGTCACTGCCACCTTAAAGGTCCTAAATGATGTCACTATTGCCCTTGATTCTAAGCAATGTTGTGCTGCTGTTTTTATTGACTTGGCCAAAGCTTTTGATACGGTAAACCATTCCAATCTTGTGGGCCGGCTAATGAGTATTGGTGTTTCTGAGATGTTTGGCCTAGTTTGCTAACTACCTCTCTCAAAGAGTGCAGCGTATGAAGTTAGAACATCTGCTGTCTCAGCCACTGCCTGTCACCAAGGGAGTGCCTCAAGGCTCGATCCTAGGCCCCACGCTCTTCTCAATTTACATCAAAAACATAGCTCAGGCAGTAGGAAGCTCTCATCCATTTATACAGTGCCTTGCGAAAGTATTCGGCCCCCTTGAACTTTGCGCCCTTTTGCCACATTTCAGGCTTCAAACATAAAGATATAAAACTGTATTTTTTTGTTTAGAATCAACAACAAGTGGGACACAATCATGAAGTGGAACGACATTTATTGGATATTTCAAACTTTTTTAACAAATCAAAAACTGAAGAATTGGTCGTGCAAAATTATTCAGCCCCTTTACTTTCAGTGCAGCAAACTCTCTCCAGAAGTTCAGTGAGGATCTCTGAATGATCCAATGTTGACCTAAATGACTAATGATGATAAATACAATCCACCTGTGTGTAATCAAGTCTCCGTATAAATGCACCTGCACTGTGATAGTCTCAGAGGTCCGTTAAAAGCGCAGAGAGCATCATGAAGAACAAGGAACACACCAGGCAGGTCCGAGATACTGCTGTGAAGAAGTTTAAAGCCGGATTTGGATACAAAAAGATTTACCAAGCTTTAAACATCCCAAGGAGCACTGTGCAAGCAATAATATTGAAATGGAAGGAGTATCAGACCACTGCAAATCTACCAAGACCTGGCCGTCCCTCTAAACTTTCAGCTCATACAAGGAGAAGACTGATCAGAGATGCAGCCAAGAGGCCCATGATCACTCTGGATGAACTGCAGAGATCTACAGCTGAGGTGGGAGACTCTGTCCATAGGACAACAATCAGTCGTATATTGCACAAATCTGGCCTTTATGGAAGAGTGGCAAGAAGAAAGCCATTTCTTAAAGATATCCATAAAAAGTGTCGTTTAAAGTTTGCCACAAGCCACCTGGGAGACACACCAAACAATACAAGGCAACAATGCAAAACGTTATGTTTGGTGTAAAAGCAACACAGCGCATCACCCTGAACACACCATCCCCACTGTCAAACATGGTGGTGGCAGCATCATGGTTTGGGCCTGCTTTTCTTCAGCAGGGACAGGGAAGATGGTTAAAATTGATGGGAAGATGGATGGAGCCAAATACAGGACCATTCTGGAAGAAAACCTGATGGAGTCTGCAAAAGACCTGAGACTGGGACGGAGATTTGTCTTCCAACAAGACAATGATCCAAAACATAAAGCAAAATCTACAATGGAATGGTTCAAAAATAAACATATACAGGTGATAGAATGGCCAAGTCAAAGTCCAGACCTGAATCCAATCGAGAATCTGTGGAAAAAACGGAAAACTGCTGTTCACAAATGCTCTCCATCCAACCTCACTGAGCTCGAGCTGTTTTGCAAGGAGAAATGGGAAAAAATTTCAGTCTCTCGATGTGCAAAACTGATATAGACATACCCCAAGCGACTTACAGCTGTAATCGCAGCAAAAGGTGGCGCTACAAAGTATTAACTTAAGGGGGCTGAATAATTTTGCACCCCCAATTTTTCAGTTTTTGATTTGTTAAAAAAGTTTGAAATATCCAATAAATGTCGTTCCACTTCATGATTGTGTCCCACTTGTTGTTGATTCTTCACACAAAAAATACAGTTTTATATCTTTATGTTTGAAGCCTGAAATGTGGCAAAGGTCGCAAAGTTCAAGGGGGCCGAATACTTTCGCAAGGCACTGTACCTTTGAGGATTTAGAGCTTGAGGAAGTCACCTCATACAAGTACTTGGGAGTATGGCTAGACGGTACACTGTTCTTCTCTCAGCACATATCAAAGCTGCAGGCTAAAGTTAAATCTACCTCTATCGTAATAGCTCCTCTTTCACCTCAGCTGCCAAACTAACCCTGATTCAGATGACCATCCCACCCATGCTAGATTACGTAGATGTTCTTTACCATACGGCCATCAGATTTGCCACCAATGCTCCTTATAGGACACATCACTGCACTCTATACTCCTCTATAAACGGGTTATCTCTGTATACCCGTTGCAAGAGCCATTGGTTTATGCTTATTTATAAAACCCTCTTAAGGCCTCACTCACCCTCACTCACCCTATCTGAGATATCTACTGCAGCTCTCATCCTCCATATACAATACCCGTTCTGGTGGTCACATTATGTTAAAGGGCCGCAAAGCACACACATCACTGGGTTGCTCCTCTTTTCAGTTTGCTGCAGCTAGCCACTGGAACGAGCTGCAAAAAACCCACCGTCTCTTCTTTCAAACACTCAATCATGGACATTCTTACTGACAGTGGTGGCTGCTTCACGTGATGTATAGTTGTCTCTACCTTCTTGCCTTTGTGCTGTTGTCTGTGCCCAATAATGTTTGTATCATGTTTTGTGCTTCTACCATGTGCTATTGCCATGTTGTGTTGCTACCAGGCTGTGTTGTCATGTGTTGCTGCCATGCTATGTTGTTGTCTTAAGTCTCTCTTTGTGTATTGTTGTGGTTTCTCTCTTGTTGTCACATCCTGACCATAGAAAGCCTTTATTTTCTATGGTAGAGTAGGTCAGGGCGTGACTAGGGGTTATCTAGTTTATTATTTCTATATGGGGTTCTAGGATTGTTTTTCTATGTTCGTTGTTAGTTTATTGTTTATTTGTTTTATGTTTTTGTTCAGTTTCACTTTATCAACATACGCTGTGCCTTGGTCCGACATTAATTATAACGAACGTGACACTTGTTGTGATGTGGGTTTTGTCCTTGCCCCGCAAGAGGCCTTTTGCCTTTTGGTAGGCCGTCATTGTAAATAAGAATTTGTTCTTAACTGACTTAAATAAAGGTTCAATCTACTTTAAAAATATATATATTTAACAGATGACATCAATAAGGTATCATAGCTTTCACCTGGATTCCAGCGCCATTCTTCTTTCAGGCAAGCCCATATCAGAACTGTGTCCGATGGCGCTAGTAGCGCAGTACACAGTACACCAACCATGGGTAACCAATAGTTGGCATGCTGCTGTCAGCTACCCCCACAAAAATACTATAGTATACTATGGTATTAAAACCCATGTTGAAGTGTTGTATACACAACCAGTCTGTTAAGCAGATGTGTTTTCTTGGGTTTTCTGGGACAGTATCTGAAACCTCTGGACCTTCCCTTTCCAGGGTTCTCTTTCCTAAATCTCAGTCCTACAGTATCGAGCTCCAAATATCCGCCTGATACGATAGATTAAGTTTTCCATATGCTACATATCCTTTGTCATGAACACAGAGACTCTGCATTGATCCAAAACATTTTGTATTATTTTTATTATTTCACCTTTATTTAACCAGGTTGGCCAGTTGAGAACACCTTTATTTAACCAGGTAGGCAAGTTGAGAACACCTTTATTTAACCAGGTAGGCAAGTTGAGAACACCTTTATTTAACCAGGTAGGCAAGTTGAGAACACCTTTATTTAACCAGGTTGGCCAGTTGAGAACACCTTTATTTAACCAGGTAGGCTAGTTGAGAACACCTTTATTTAACCAGGTAGGCTAGTTGAGAACACCTTTATTTAACCAGGTAGGCTAGTTGAGAACACCTTTATTTAACCAGGTAGGCAAGTTGAGAACACCTTTATTTAACCAGGTAGGCAAGTTGAGAACACCTTTATTTAACCAGGTAGGCAAGTTGAGAACACCTTTATTTAACCAGGTTGGCCAGTTGAGAACACCTTTATTTAACCAGGTAGGCTAGTTGAGAACACCTTTATTTAACCAGGTAGGCTAGTTGAGAACACCTTTATTTAACCAGGTAGGCCAGTTGAGAACACCTTTATTTAACCAGGTAGGCCAGTTGAGAACAAGTTCTCATTTATAACTGCGACCTGGCCAAGATAAAGCAAAGCAATGCGACAAAAACAACACATAATTACACATAAACAAACATACAGTCAATAACACAATAGAAACATCTGAATACAGTGTGTGCAAATGAAGTAAGGAGGTAAGGCAATAAATAGGCCAATAGTGGGGAAGTAATTACATTTTAGCAATTAACAGTGGTGTGATATATGTGCCGATGAGGATGTGAAAGCAGAAATACTGGTGTGCAAAAGAGCAGAAAAACAAATATGGGCATGAGGTAGGTTGGTTGGATGGGCTATTTACTGATGGTCTGTGTACAGCTGCAGCGATCGGTAAGCTGCTCTGACAGCTGACGCTTAAAGTTAGCGAGGGAGATATGTCTCCAACTTCAATGATTTTTGCAATTTGTTCCATTCATTGTCAGCAGAGAACTGAAAGGAAAGGCGGCCAAAGGAGGTGTTGGCTTTGGAAACAGAACATCTCTGATATACTATGTACACTATATGTTTTGTTTAGTTTAGTTTTTTTAACACTTTTTAGTTACACTTTATTGCAATTTAAGATTATATTTATTGTTCAATCCAGTCCTTTCAGAGCCACTGGGGGACATCAGTGATGATAGCTAAGAATCAGTTTGTGACTAATCACATTGTCCATATCTTTTTGTCTGTCAATTAACTAATCAACCAACCAATCATCCAACAAATAAATTAACCAATCAATCAATCATGTATTCTCTCTTTTCCAGGCAACCCCCTGTTGATCAACTCATCCCAACAGCCGGACCTAACGGTGTCACGGACCTACACCAGCCCCATCTGCTTCCAGGACTCCATGGATAAAGAACTCATATCTCAGGAGCCTTCGCTCTTCGACCCCCTGCCCGACCTCAAGGTCAAAGTTCACTCCTCTTTCATGGTGTCCCTGGGCGTGTCAGAGAGGGGGGCCGAGTACCACATCCAGAAAGCCCACCCCCAGACCTTCCCCCGGGGACTGGCGCCCGACTACAGCGGTGTGGGGTTGGAGGGGACGCTGAGAGGAAGGAGGGAGAAGACCCTCCTCGGCCCCCTTGCCCCGTCTACGCCATCCATGCCCCCACTCAGGACGGCCGGGGTGTTCGGACACGCAGGAGGGAGGCTGGTGGTGCCCAATACAGGTGAGGCTTGTGGTTCGTAAGGGCAATGTACCACACACATGTACACATGCAAACGCAAGCGTGCACATACACAGGCATGGAGGCTTCCACACACACAGGTCCACATACTACATACATAGAGGCACACACACGCACAGAGGAGAGGATCACAAGATACATACATACACGCGCGCGCACGTACACACACACACTGCTGGGTGTCAGGTCTATTTAGTGCAGGTGACAGTCAGAGAGGCCAGTCTCTGGGGCTCTGGGGCTCTGGGGCTCTCAAATCAATGTTGCCAACAGTGTACCACACACACACTACCACCAACACTGGAGCCCACAAACAATTCCTAGAGTGCTAATCTAACTTGCCAGTAGATTAAAGTGTCACAAAGGACAGGAGACAGCAGTGTGTGTGTGTGTGTGTGTGTGTGTGTGTGTGTGTGTGTGTGTGTGTGTGTGTGTGTGTGTGTGTGTGTGTGTGTGTGTGTGTGTGTGTGTGTGTGTGCACATATGTGTGCAAGCGTGTGCATGTGTCTCGTGATAATCTCCTCTATTCCTCTCTCTTTCTCTCTCTGTCTGTAGGCGTGAGTCTGTTGGTGCCCCATGGGGGGATAGCTGTGGACACTACCTGGGAAATGTACATGGTCATCAACCAGGAGGACAGCAGCAGGTATAACACCCTCTTATCGCTCTCTCTTTCATTCTACCACTCCATCTCTCATCCTGTTTTCCCTATTTCTCACACTCTCTCTCCCACTTATTAACACCCACACGCACGGGTGTATGCAAACTCACTCACTCACTCACTCACTCACTCACTCACTCACTCACTCACTCACTCACTCACTCACTCACTGTCACAGACACACACACACACATTCCAACATACAAACACACACACAAACACACCCACATATAGTGGTTCCTCAATTAGAAGTTGCTTCATACTATGGTATAGGATGTGGTATGCTGTGGTATGGTACAGTGTGTTACAGTGCTTACCGTTAATGCCCACCAGAGGGCATCTTTGAGAACATCTACACTTCATGATTACTATTTAACTCTATATTTCATTGTAGGCCGATAGGAAGAAAAAAAGGAAGAAGGTCAAGCCCGAATTTCAATATTGGCAGAATATTGTATGAAATACAATTGGGCATTAAAATGCAATTCAATCTGGTAGTTTCAATTCAAATGTGACTCATTGATATAATATCCTGGACTTTATGATTATTTACATTCTCCGGTTCACTGCACTGTGTTGGTTTTGACTGACAGCTGTTATAATCTTGAGCTCCGCACGCGACTAGAAGATGCCCCTATCCCTCCCGCCAATTGGGCTTTTGCACATTTGTAGTCTGAATCAGGGAAATGCTGTAAATCGATAGTAGTCGATGTGTTTTGATCTTAGAGTTGAATGCGATTATTTTAGTTTTAAAGCCACCAGATGCTTCTTTCTATTGTTGTTATTATATTCGGTAATGAGTTAAGCACACAGACTCAGCCATAAATTAGTGAGTCTGTGTGCCTGCTTGAGTGGATGAGCTGAACTCTTCAGAAACCAACGACAAAGTTACTATTGAAGGCTTGGCCTATTTAGAAGGCTATTTTGCATGTTTTAATTGGTTCAGATAGAATCTAGATTCCGGCCTACTACCAATTAAACCCATTTATTTATTTCTCTGCGCCCCTCACTGCATCAAGACCCGAATTGTCTGCTTTATATGAGGCTTTCATTTTGGAAGGTCATAAAAAACACGATACTAAGATAAGGTATTTCAAAAGAACAGAATAGCATGTTTGAGTTTTATTTATCAGTGCTTAGTAGCCGAGGCTATATGCCTGCGCCATTCTTCATCCTTATCATTCAGTTAATTCAAATGCAATGTTTACAATGATCCGTTTCTGTCTGGTTTCTATCTACCCATTCATCAATTCATCAAGAGACACATTAGCGCCTGGGTACCAATGATTTACACCGAACCTAAAAGCATAACCAGCAACTCCCCCTTGCGGTGACGCAATATACCGTACTATATACCATAATATACCTCAATGCACTGCGGCGTAACCTGGAAACTTTTAATTGAGGAACCACTATATACACCGCCCAGCATGCAGCCTTAGCTCATCTTGCACACTCTACAGGGGAGGACTTGATGTGTCAGGAAGAGGCTGGCAGTTGCAGACACGGCCCTGCAGATTGCAGCATAGCCCTGAGCGACTGGCTCAGCAACTGGCTCAGCCCCCTCCTTCCTGTGTGACTAGTTAAGGCTGTGAATGTTAAAGTCTTCAGTGTTAAGGGTATCTGCCATCATTTGTCAGATAGAACAAGACAGACTCTAGGTAACTATTGCCTGCTATGGAGAGCCCATTGCCATGACTTAGCTGTCAAGACTTTCACAAGGCTATTACTCAAGGCCAAAATGGCAAGACAGTTAAAAGACATTCACAAGAAATGTAATACTGTTGACTTTATGTGACTTTATACCACCTTTAGTGGTGAGAGGCTTCAAGAAGTTCTCACCACTATGAGTCAGTCTTTTTGGATCATTTTGTTTGTGATTGCTTTGCAGACCAAAAATGTGTAATATCTCGAACACATCTGGATGAAACCATCCCAAAAACGTATCACCCACCCCTGACAACCTGGTTAACAGGTTGGCCCCATCAATGAAATTACATTTCGACTTCTCAAGGAGTTTAAATATGTGACATTGATTGTCAAATGTGTCAAATGTGGCTGTAATCCATGTCATCCCTCCTCCCTCTTCCACCTCCCTCCTCCTCAGAGCACCCCAGAGGCTTCTGGGTAGCGAGGGTAAAGATAAGGATCAAAGGTCACCTATAGTTTATGCCTCAGAGCTTAGGGGTGGACTGCCTGTGTCTGTCCCGTGAGGTGTGCGCTACTCTAAACACTCCTTGATCTCCCTGAGCCCACACCTTTAGGTTTCTGCCTGGTCCCGATAACGTTGTTTGCTGTTTACTTCCTGCCTGGCATTAGAGGGAGTCTGGAGGGCAGCGAACCATTGAGCTGTCAATCACAGTCTTTTGACAAGCGCATAGAGAGACCCTGGGAGAAATGAAATGTTTTCCTCCTATTCAGACTTCAGGACGAATCCAACTACATGAGGCGGTTTGGCGGTGGATCTCCACTTGGCTGCAGGATAGGAATCGATCAGCTCAGCCTTGGCGGCTCCAGGGCTGCCATAAGGAGACTGAGATGAGAGGCTTTTCCTCACTAGGGAAGTCTTCACACTGCAGTCTAGAGGCCTTGGTGGGGGTTATTAGATATTACTGAGAGATCAGGGGAACAGTTAACCGTCTAAGTTAGCGGTGCTGAGTTGGGGAGCCTTATGCTGAACACACACAGAAAAGTGTGTCCATTCATCAGTGTTTTTAATGTCACGTGCTTGTAACAGAGGCAGTTCCTGGCGCTAGCCTCATCTAATGTGTTAAAGCCTTGGCTTCGACTCAGCGAGCTAACGAGGTCTTGTTGTGCACTGAAAAGCTTGAAACTCCGTAGGGAACAGTATCCAAGGTTGTTACAAAGTTTTTTTTCTAAATGAAACAATAGAATCCCCACGGGGCGTTAGTGCCTTGAAGTGCAGTTATTGTTTGATCCTTGTCAGGCCACCACGGTATAGCCCGTGGCCTTAACACGAGGTCAGGAGATCTCTGTAGAGATCCGATCAGTGACCAAGTGTGAATGAGAGATCGAGTGGAAGGGAATGAAAAGGGAAAGTGTGGCTGACGAAGAATGGAGGTGTGAGAGGGAGACTGTGAGGTTGTTAGGAGGAGTTGCAATAGAGGGATGAACGATCAAGAGTGAGAGAAGGAGTGTTGATTAGGGCTTACTTCCGGTGGCCTTCAGTCAAACCTCTCTCTGTTTGCAATCATGTTACTATTCACTTGACCTTTTTATCTTGTTTACGGATCTAATTTATGCGTAGAAAAATGGTAGTCTATTGGTTTGCATGTTTTCAGAATAAGAGTTTCAGTGGATCATAGAATGTCATTCAGCATCACAATGCCAGTCAAAGCATTCCAAAATGAAAACACTCCAATCCATTATTAAAACATCAACAACCCAAAGTCACCCTACCTGATCCACCTCTCAAACTAATTCCATTGAACAAATAATTTCAATTTGTTCCCGAGATACTCAAGACAGAACCATGAAACATTTCTAGTTTTTCATCTTGTCATCATGTTTTCTTTGAAAAGCAAATGTTTTCTATTCTCCTCTCTTCAGGCTAATTATCAGAGTCTAATCTGCAGGTAACCTTGATGTTCCTCTAACAAGTGGGCCTAATTACCATAGACACACACACACATATATACACTGCTCAAAAAGGGAACACTTAAACAACACAATGTAACTCCAAGTCAATCACACTTTTGTGAAATCAAACTGTCCACTTAGGAAGCAACACTGATTGACAATAAATTTCACATGCTGTTGTGCAAATGGAATAGACAACAGGGGGAAATTAGAGGCAATTAGCAAGACACCCCCAATAAAGGAGTTGTTCTGCAGGTGGGGACCACAGACCACTTCTCAGTTCCTATGCTTCCTGGCTGATGTTTTGGTCACTTTTGAATGCTGGCGGTGCTTTCACTCTACTGGTAGTATGAGACGGAGTCTACAACCCACACAAGTGGCTCAGGTAGTGCAGCTCATCCAGGATGGCACATCAATGCGAGCTGTGGCAGAAGGTTTGCTGTGTCTGTCAGTGTAGTTTCCAGAGAATGGAGGCGCTACCAGGAGATAGGCCAGTACATCAGGAGACGTGGAGGAGGCCGTAGGAGGGCAACAACCCAGCAGCAGGACCGGTACCTCCGCCTTTGTGCAAGGAGGAGCAGGAGGAGCACTGCTAGAGACCTGCAAAATTACCTTCAGCAGGCAACAAATGTGCATGTGTCTGCTCAAACGGTCAGAAACCGACTCCATGAGGGTGGTATGAGGGCCCGACGTCCACAGGTGGGGGTGTGCAGGACGTTTTTAATTTGCCAGAGAACACCAAGATTGGCAAATTCGCCACTGGCGCCCTGTGCTCTTCACAGATGAAAGCAGGTTCACACTGAGCACGTGACAGACGTGACAGTCTGGAGACGCCGTGGAGAACGTTCTGCTGCCTGCAACATCCTCCAGCATGACCGGTTTGGTGGTGGGTCAGTCATGGTGTGGGGTGGCATCTCTTTGGGGGGCCGCACAGCCCTCCATGTGCTCGCCAGAGGTAGCCTGACTGCCATTAGGTACCGAGATGAGATCCTCAGACCCCTTGTGAGACCATATGCTGGTGCTGTTGGCCCTGGGTTCCTCCTAATGCAAGACAATGCTAGACCTCATGTGGCTGGAGTGTGTCAGCAGTTCCTGTAAGAGGAAGGCATTGATGCTATGGACTGGCCCGCACGTTCCCCAGACCTGAATCCAATTGAGCACATCTGGGACATCATGTCTCGCTCCATCCACTAACGCCACGTTGCACCACAGACTGTCCAGGAGTTGGCGGATGCTTTAGGCCAGGTCTGGGAGGAGATCCCTCAGGAGACCATCCGCCACCTCATCAGGAGCATGCCCAGGCGTTGTAGGGAGGTCATACAGGCACGTGGAGGCCACACACACTACTGAGCCTCATTTTGACTTGTTTTAAGGACATTACATTAAAGTTGGATCAGCCTGTAAGTGTGGTTTTCCAAATTAATTTTGAGTGTGACTCCAAATCCAGACCTCCATGGGTTGATACATTTCATTTCCATTGATAATTTGTGTGATTTTGTTGTCAGCACATTCAACTATGTAAAGAAAAAGTATTTAATAAGAATATTTCATTCATTCAGATCTAGGATGTGTTATTTTAGTGTTCCCTTTATTTTTTGGAGCAGTATATATATATATATATATATATATATATATATATATATATATATATATATATATACAGACACACAAACAAACAAACAAACATACACATGAACACACATACATGCAGCACAGCTGCAGGCTTTCACCACTGTTGGCTTATTTATTCTGTATTTTTAGACGAGAGATCATAACGAATGTTATGCTGCTGATTTCCTTTCATTTGAACAATGGAGACACATTAAACACAATAGGCACTGATAATCATCTGACAAATAAATAACGATAAAGCAGAGTGAAAATCCTGTGGCGAGCGAGGTTGATCTCACTTTGTTCCCCCCATATGGTGTTCAACTGATGTTTCAGAAAACAATATAACACAGGCATATGCTTTTATTCTCCGTTGATGGTTAGCCTACCCTCACAGTAGAATGCCTACTTGTTTCCTCCTAAAAAAAAAAAGGTTGTGTACCCAAACAGACCTATTCCAGCCAGTCAGTATTTGGATGTTTGTGATGTTTCACTCAACACCAACAAACAGTGGTCCTGATCCCTTCGTTAGAAGTTAATCAGTTTAGCTGAAATCACTCCTCTGACTCTGCCTCTGGTCACTAGTCGTACCTGTCACTCAGGCTTAGGCGGGGGGACACCAGCTTGGCCCTGTGACAGCAGGGGATAGCAGGGCCATTCGACCCACAGTGAGATTGACCCCCAGGCCTGCAGCAGCAGGACTGACGGTTGAGGCTCAAATAGTACGAAGTCAAGCAGACATCACTTTTCATTGAGCGCTGGGCTGTAAAAAAAATATGTGTAGTAGTGCAGGCCCTTTTGGACTCATGGCAGCCTCATCAAAGTTTCTGTGTTCGCAAGAATGGGGACCATATGCCAATGTTTCTTTTTCCCCTCTTGCTCATGTAAAGCCATTACAGTAATGTTTAAGAAACATGCCTTATTCATGTCCGTTGTCTGTGGAGAGTTTGGAGTCTAAACCCATCCTGATGTTTTTGTATGTGTGTTTTCAGCAGCACCCTATCAGAAGAGAGACAGGAGGTCCTGCTGAGTCCAGAGGTCACGTACGGTCCGCTGGGCCTTGACCTCTCCTGTCCCGTCGCCATGACGATAGCCCACTGCGCTGAGGTTGCCGCCGATAACTGGAGCATCCGCCTCAAGAGGCAGACACGGGATAACAAGTGGGAGGTGAGATTATCCTGAAAACATTTCAGAACATTAAGAGGAACAGTGTGGCATTTTCTCTCTCAGAACCTGACTGTGTAAAAGACTCTGTATAATTCACAATTGATATTGTAACTTTCCTTTTATAATATCCATGAGTTTATGTAACCTGAGTTCAAGTAAACAACATTCAAATGCGTTCCAGACGATGCAAATGCCTGCCACTGTAATCAAATCAAATTCAAACTGGCCCAGATTTTTTATTTTATTTGACCTTTATTTAACAAGGCAAATCAGTTAGGAACAAATTCTTATTTTCAATGATGGCCTAGGAACAGTGAGTTAACTGCCTTGTTCAGGGGGGGCAGAACGACAGATTTTTACCTTGTCAGCTCGGGGGATCCAATCTTGGGGATTCGATTATGTGCCATCTATGATACGGTTATTTTCTACAACTTTGCTTTCTTCTTCGTGGGCAAAGAAAATGTCACCCAATATGCTCACATCCAATGAAACATTTCCATATACTAGATTGAGATAAGTTGATTTCGATTTCTTTGTTCCTTACAAAAAGGCAGGAATGTTAAGTGTTCACCTTGTCTTTTTCCCTAAAACTGAGAATAAGATTCAATCACATAATCTAAATTCCACATATTCTGTTCTTCATACTGACTTCTCAACCTCTATTCCACTGAGGTTCATTGAGCTGCCAGTTAGGAGGAACTATTTCACTCACTCATGTTAGCATGGACTTCTTTGAAAAGTAGTGAAAGCTCAAGTCCAACCTCTCAACAAAAAAACCTCTGCCTCTTATAACATCCCACGCTGTCTTTCTCGGAGGGACTCCCTCCGTTCTCTCAAGCTCTTTGCTCCGACATCAATCCACACCCTCCATTTTTCTCCATCCATCCACCCATCTATCCAGCCCAGCAGACGTATCAGCGATGTTCTTTTGAAGGCCCAATGCAGTAAAAAACATGATTGTCCTGTGTTTTATATTGCCACGCTATAAGGTTGTATGAGCTGTTTGAAAAGACTGGCTGAGAGGGGACCGGCGTGTGGGTGTGCGTGGAACCCCATCATTACAGAAGCATCCCTTTCCACCACAATCCCTTCATCAGATTCCTTTCCTCCATCAACCATCCCTTCTACTTCCTATGTGGTCACATCAAAGAGCAGAGACAGCAGCAGGGGACCAGAACTATATTCTCCACACACACACACACACACACACACACACACACACACACACACACACACACACACACACACACACACACACACACACACACAAACACAAAATATATATATATACTGTGAAATTGTGAAAATTATGATAATGCCCTTTTAGTGTAAGAGCTGTTTTAAAAAAACACCTACAATTTCTGCCTGTTTTGGTGAGGTGGAGTTGTGGCCTGCCTGTGGTCATCACCAAGCGGTAAATTAGTCAATAGACCAATAAGAAAGAGCGTTCCAAATCTCTTTGCCAATAACAGTTCGTTTTCAGTTTTTCCCTCCTCACTCAGACCACTCCCAGACAGTCCTAGCAATATTCTTGCATGAGAAATTGCTCTTTGCTAACAAGGTATTTTTTATTTCATCATTTTGATTCAAAACAAACACAGTAAGGTACTTGATTGTTGCCCAGAAATGATTTAATATTGCTATATTGGAACTTTAATGTTTAACTTACTTCATCAAAGGAGTGTTGGAGAGTGACCGGTAGCTCACCTAGTCATAGTTGACCCCGGAGCTCAGAGCTCCTTGTGCCTTGCGTTTGACCTGTGATGGTCAAAGGCCCTGGCCTATTCACTGCCTATGACATTTACACTGGATATAATTTGCTGGCGAGAGACGCTTGCTGCATAAAAGACAGCTATCAAAGACCAGTCGACGAATGAATGTGTGCGCGCTGTGGGTTATATACTGAGAGGGAGAGCAGGGGGAAGAGGAAAAGATTAAAGGAGGGATAAAGAAGAAAGAGAGAGAGAGAGAAGTGTTTAAAGACAGAGAGAGAGAATGGGAGAGAGAAGGTGAAGAGGGAGAGAGAAATTGGTAATTGAATTGAAATAAATTGAGAAAGACCGAGATGAGAGAAAGAGAGATAGAGGCCACCCTCGTCTTGCCTGTGTGAAGGAGCCGTGGCGCAACCTGTCTCCTTTACTGTGAAATAATGAGCCCTTTATCTCAGGCAGAATGCCAGGCCAGCCTCTTCAAATGTGAACCATCGCTGGAATTAGTGACATTACCAGAGATGGAAGGCATCTCTCTCCCGCTCCCTCTCAATCTCTCTCTCTCGCTCTCTCTCGCTTTCTCTCTCCCCTTATCTCCCATCCCCCCTCTCTCTCTCTCTCTCTCTCTCTCTCTCTCTCTCTGCCCCCACCTCCTCACCTTCTTTCTCCCTCCTCTCTTTCTTCCTCACATTTTCCCTTAATGCTGCTAAGCTTTTGGGGCGTTTGACTCCATCATTTTTTCCCCCCTGCCTGCCTGGCTGGCTGTCTGGTGAGGATGAGGTATATAGAAAGAAGATTCCTTATGTCTGCTGCAGAGCTAATGGGCCAGGTGTTGCATCTAGGCTAGTGGATTACATTACTATATTATGCAGCCTGGCTTTATAGGGTTTAACCATGCCTTATAAGCTTAGTACAGAGGGCCACAGGGTCACTGGGATGGTGCAGTAGGTGATTTAGGAGGGGAATTGAGCACAGAATGAAGGAGAAATTACCTATGCATACGGTGTGGTAATCATGTTGCTGTTCACACTGCCCAATGTGCTGATTGCTTCTTTATCCCCAGGCTTTTTTCCACGTTAAAAACCATTAGGTTGGGGCCATAATCTAACTCCTTATTGTTTTCTCTCAGGAAGTAATGTCGGTGGAGGAGGAGAGCACTTCCTGCTACTGTCTGCTGGAGGCTCAGTGCTGCCACCTGCTGTTGGAGCATCCAGGGCGCTACGCCCTGGTGGGGGAGCCTCTGAGCCAGGAGGCTGTGAAGAGGCTGAGGTTGGCCGTGTTCGGTAGTGCAGACAACACCAATCCACTGGGATACAGCCTCAGAGTGTACTGTGTCGACGACACCCCCTACGCATTCCAGGTATGGAGAAGGTGTATGGATGGGTGGCCAACAAGATCGCATAGTTTCCCTTCGAAATTCGACGTATTATGGATGAATGTCTATTTTTTATGCATTAATTCTGTGTGGTTACAGGGTTAAAACAAAAACAACTCAAAGGGTTAAGTTTAGGATAGAGGGGTAAAGGTTAGAGCTATGGTTTGGGGAAGGCTTAAAACAAAATAATTTAAAAATGACACGCTATTACCATCAGGTATCATCAGCATTCACACGGCTTGCAAGAGCGTTGTGAACTGGTATATCACAGTGGTCTGAGCAGTGCTCTCCAGCTCCTAGCATCCCAGTGCTGGGCAATCATTTTTATTTTTATTTTTTTGGTGCGCACCGAGGAAGGCATACTGTATATCGACGTTCTCAGGACCATTTCAAACATCCCAAATAAAAGTGTGTTGCTAGTGATCAGTCTGGGGTGGCTACTTGGCTGGCTAACTAACTAACTGATTGGCTGACTGCTTGAGTGACTGACTGACTGGCTGACGGATGGATGGATGGATGGATATATTGACCGACTCCCTATCACACTAGTTTATGCTGAGAGTAATCTGTGAGAGGACAAGATGTCAGTAACCCTTGTCTAACAGCTAGCCTGCAGTAATAGGTTTCAACTGACAGGAAGGACTATGCAAAGGTTATACTGTACACAGGACAGCTTGCTAGAAGGCTGTGTGTGTGTGTGTGTGTGTGTGTGTGTGTGTGTGTGTGTGTGTGTGTGTGTGTGTGTGTGTGTGTGTGTGTGTGTGTGTGTGTGTGTGTGTGTGTGTGTGTGTGTGTCTGTGTGTGTCTGTGTCTGTGTGTGTGTGTGTGTGTGTGTGTGTGTGTGTGTGTGTGTGTGTGTGTGTGTGTGTGTGTGTGCATCTGTCATCACGCCTCCACATTGTTACTTTCTTTCTTCCGTCAGATTTTCACGCGGAGATGAGAGCGAGAATAACGCAAAATACACCAAATAATGCATGCAGAGCAGATTTAGGCCAAGCCACTAATTATGTACAACCACGTAAAAGGAAGCTATTCCCAAAACTTCCATAACAAAGCCATCACCTACAGAGAGATGAACCTGGAGAAGAGTCCCCTAAGCAAGCTGGTCCTGGGGCTCTGTTCACAAACACAAACAGACCCCACAGAGCCCCAGGACAGAAACACAATTAGACCCAACCAAATCATGAGAAAACAAAAATAATTAACAAAAAAAACTGAGAGTGTTGGACTAGTAACCGAAAGGTTAGAAGTTTAAATCCCCAAGCTGACAAGGTACAAATCTGTCGTGCCCCTGAACAGGCAGTTAACCCACTGTTCCTAGGCCGTCATTGAAAATAAGAATTTGTTCTTAACTGACTTGCCTAGTAAAATAAAGGTAAAATAAAAAATATACATATTTTGACATTTCTTTATTCTCTTGGAACTTCTGTGAGTGTAATGTTTACTGTTCATTTTTATTGCCATTAAATTGAATTGAGAGAGAGACAGAGAGAGAGAGAGAGAGAGAGAGAGAGAGAGAGAGAGAGAGAGAGAGAGAGAGAGAGACTGTTCGACAACTAGGCGACAAGGAGGGACTTTTAATTACAAAGACAAGAGACATCGTTGCAATGTTTCGTCCCCTGTCTTCTTTCTGGGGCTTAATTGAATATTTGCAGTGTGTTAATTAAATGTTTTTTAGCATTCCATTCCGAAAGATGAACCTGGCAAGGGAGCACACACATTACAGAAAGAGGGTGGATAAATAGAAAGAGAGATAGTTAGGGAGAGAGTGTGTGTGTGCATTCTCTCTTTAGTTCTGTAAAGAGATGATGTATGGATCGTATTCGATGAAGAGTATCTACTGCCTTGTCACACAAACTCATTTCAATCACGCTCTCATTCTCTCTCATATCGACACCCATTATCCTCTTTCTGCCTCGTTCACACAAAAAGACAAACACACACACACCTACGCACACACACACACACACACACACACACACACACACACACACACACACACACACACACACACACACACACACACACACACACACACACACACCTCTGACAGCAGCCAGTTGCTTTAAATCTGTGTGTTATTCTCCAGAGAGGTTGTGATTTGACAGATCTTGGCTCATTGGAGCAGATTCAGTTATGGACGCATCAGTCAGAGGGGAGCCATGCATGGTGAATAGAGAGAAATTGCATTTGGGGAACCCACCAACCAATTTTCTCTGTCTCTGTCACTCTGCCCTTTTTATTTGTCCTGTTTTGGTGGGGGGGTTTGGGCTTCAGACGACGAATGATTTCCCTTGTGATGCCCAGCAGGGTTGCGATTTTTCCATTTCCTAAACTCGGTCCTGAGGACCCCAAGGGGTGCACGTTTTGGTTTTTGCCTTAGCACTACACAGCTGATTCAAATAATCAAAGCTAGATGATGAGTTGATTATTTGAATCAGCTGTGTAGTGCTAGGGCAAAAACCAAAACATGCACCCCTTGGGGTCCTCAGGACCGAGTTTGGGAAACACAGACAGACAGACAGACACACACAAAGACACACACACACTCACTAATGCTCCCGGTCTCCCTAGAGAATCACACAACAATACCCACGGATGAGAACCCAAAAAGCGTGAAATCACCAAAGTCCTTTCATCAATAGGAAATGCTATTCTGGAAGATTAGGCTTGATTTCTGTCTCTTTGTGTGGCTTCTCATGTGATGTCAATGAATTCAACTGAAACAGCATTTTAGGGGAATTGTGCTGCCCGATCTTATTTATTGGACGTTTTGATGCCAGGAGTTGTTTATTTGTTTCATTGTGTGTTTGGGAGGTTTCATTCTACACGTCACATGATTATGGAATTCTTTCTAAATGAAGAAAAATGCCTTTTAAGCTATTATTCCACTTGCTTTCTCTTGCAAAGGGGGCTAACTGAATACCTAATCTGCCCCTGAGCTGTTTAATGCAACTGGTTAGAGCTGTTTAGATATTATTAGGCCCTTTTGGGGACTTCACATTATCCCAGGTGTCTCTGACCCTCCGTGTGGCCTTATCACATGTTAAATATATGAAATAATTAAATAAGATGATTTAAAAATAAAACAGAATGACAAAGCTTTCTCTTGAAAGGGGGCTAACTGAATACCTAATCTGCCCCTGAGCTGTTTAATGCAACTGGTTAGAGCTGTTTAGATATTCAGGGGGAGTTAGTTGTTCAGAGCTAGGGTTACAAGGGAGGGTATATTACTGGAAACTTTTTAAGTTTACCAGTAAACTACCAGAATTTCGTATCTTTCAAGGTTGTTATGTAATCTGTCACAATACATATTGTGGCCCTTTTGGGGACTTCACATTATCCCAGGTGTCTCTGACCCTCCGTGTGGCCTTATCACATGTTAAATATATGAAATAATTAAATAAGATGATTTAAAAATAAAACATAGAATGACAATGCTGTAAAACATTTCCCTAAATATAAACCATCAACTTAGGGAATACCATTGGTATTTAATATGAGTGTTTCAGCATGAAATATCCTTTAGATTTATTTACACACTTTTATTTACACACTATGTATTTGTTGTCAATGTTTTGGCGGCAAACTGTTGGCAGTTGTGAAAAAAAGTCAATATTTGGATGAGTTGCAGAGGTAATTGTTGATTAGATGCTTTTTTCATTAATTAGGCTATTTTCTCTAGAACCATATCATCTATCTACTAAAAACTCATGGACAATACGGACGCAGATATAGTAAATTAATACGGATTACATTTTTTTTTAAAGTTATTCAAGTATAAATTAACAACGTTACGATAGATTGCCATATAGTTTCTGTTAATTACCAAAATGACCGAAGATTCCAGTAACTTTGGTAAATTACCGGTAGCTTTGCAACCCTATTCAGAGCACTGCTTCTCACTGCAGTCCATGGAGTTACAGATGAAGGAGAGGGGTTGTGACTGAATAATACAGTAACTTTGGTAAACTACCGGTAGCTTTGCAACCCTATTCAGAGCACTGCTTCTCACTGCAGTCCATGGAGTTACAGATGAAGGAGAGGGGTTGTGACTGAATAATACAGTAACTTTGGTAAATTACCGGTAGCTTTGCAACCCTATTCAGAGCACTGCTTCTCACTGCAGTCCATGGGGTTACAGATGAAGGAGAGGGGTTGTGACTGAATAATACAGTAACTTTGGTAAACTACCGGTAGCTTTGCAACCCTATTCAGAGCACTGCTTCTCACTGCAGTCCATGGGGTTACAGATGAAGGAGAGGGGTTGTGACTGAATAATACAGTAACTTTGGTAAATTACCGGTAGCTTTGCAACCCTATTCAGAGCACTGCTTCTCACTGCAGTCCATGGAGTTACAGATGAAGGAGAGGGGTTGTGACTGAATAATACAGTAACTTTGGTAAATTACCGGTAGCTTTGCAACCCTATTCAGAGCACTGCTTCTCACTGCAGTCCATGGGGTTACAGATGAAGGAGAGGGGTTGTGACTGAATAATACAGTAACTTTGGTAAATTACCGGTAGCTTTGCAACCCTATTCAGAGCACTGCTTCTCACTGCAGTCCATGGAGTTACAGATGAAGGAGAGGGGTTGTGACTGAATAATACAGTAACTTTGGTAAATTACCGGTAGCTTTGCAACCCTATTCAGAGCACTGCTTCTCACTGCAGTCCATGGGGTTACAGATGAAGGAGAGGGGTTGTGACTGAATAATACAGTAACTTTGGTAAACTACCGGTAGCTTTGCAACCCTATTCAGAGCACTGCTTCTCACTGCAGTCCATGGAGTTACAGATGAAGGAGAGGGGTTGTGACTGAATAATACAGTAACTTTGGTAAACTACCGGTAGCTTTGCAACCCTATTCAGAGCACTGCTTCTCACTGCAGTCCATGGAGTTACAGATGAAGGAGAGGGGTTGTGACTGAATAATACAGTAACTTTGGTAAACTACCGGTAGCTTTGCAACCCTATTCAGAGCACTGCTTCTCACTGCAGTCCATGGAGTTACAGATGAAGGAGAGGGGTTGTGACTGAATAATACAGTAACTTTGGTAAACTACCGGTAGCTTTGCAACCCTATTCAGAGCACTGCTTCTCACTGCAGTCCATGGAGTTACAGATGAAGGAGAGGGGTTGTGACTGAATAATATTGCTTTTCTATGTTCTGTAATCCATTAATACTATTCTGCAACACCCGGATTTAATGTAAGTCTCACCCTTTTATCTCTCCTTCCCCCTGGGGTGGCAGGGTAGCCTAGTGGTTAGAGAGTTGGACTAGTAACCGGAAGGTTGCAAGTTCAAACCCCCTGACCTGACAAGGTCTGTCTTTCTGCCCCTGAACAGGCAGTTAACCCACTGTTCCTAGGCTGTCATTGATAATAAAGAATTTGTTTTTAACTGACTTGCCTAGTTAAATAAAGGTAAAATAAAAAATATACATATTTTGACAATAAAAATAAAATCTCCCTATCAGGAAGTGGCGTCGGCCGAGCGGGTGAAGGGTGGTTGTCTCCTGGAGGAGCCCAAGACGCTGCTGTTCAGGGGAAACTCCCTTAGCCTGCAGCTTTCCATCCAGGACGTCCCCCAGTTCCTCTGGAGCATCAAGCCTTTCACCACCTGCCAGGTAGGGGATGGAGGAATGTGTCGGGGGGGTGTGTGGGAGGGGGTTAGAGAGGGAGTGTGGGTGTGCATGGAACCCAATCATTACAGAAATCTCCCTTCCACCACAATCCCTTCATCAGAGTCATTTCCTCCATCAACTATCCCTTCTTCCTCTGTGGTCACAACAAAGAGCAGGGACAGCAGCAGGGGACCAAAACTATATCCCCCCACCCCCCACAAACACACACACATAACATATTAATTGACTGGCTGTTTGTTTGTCATTGAAACTACACAGTATGTATTAACTGAATTGACTTTGAAGAATGGAATGTTAACATGCAAGTCATTTAAGACTGGCCACCTCCAATTCAGTTTTCTCATGGATACACAAACACATCCCCAAGAGGCTGCTGCCCTTCAATGATTAGCTGAAGTCTTTTAGTGGCTAAAGTGAACATTGATCTGGTCTGGTCTTAACCTGTTGCTTCGGGCAATCCCGTATCCGGGAGCGTAATTATAGCCTCAAGCTCATTACCATAACGCAACATTAACTATTCATGAAAATCACAAATGAAATGAAATAAATATATTGGCTCACAAGCTTAGCCTTTTGTTAACAACACTGTCATCTCAGATTTTCAAAATATGCTTTTCAACCATAGCTACACAAGCATTTGTGTAAGAGTATTGATAGCTAGCATAGCATTAAGCCTAGCATTCAGCAGGCAACATTTTCACAAAAACAAGAAAATAATTCAAATAAAATCATTTACCTTTGAAGAATTTCGGATGTTTTCAATGAGGAGACTCTCAGTTAGCAAATGTTCAGTTTTTCCAAAAATATTATTTGTGTAGGAGAAATCGCTCCCTTTTGTTCATCATGTTTGGCTAAGAAAAAAAAAACGAAAATGCAGTCATTACAACGCCGAACTTTTTTCCAAATTAACTCCATAATATCGACAGAAACATGGTAAACGTTGTTTAGAATCAATCCTCAAGGTGTTTTTCACATATCTATTCGATGATAAGTCATTCGTGGCAGTTTGGTTTCTCCTCTGAAGCAAATGGTAAAATACACGCAGCTGGAGATTACGCAATAATTGCAACGGAGGACACCACCGGAGCACCTGGTAAATGTAGTCTCTTATGGTCAATCTTCCAATGATATGCCTACAAATACGTCACAATGCTGCAGACACCTTGGGGAAATGACAGAAAGTGTAGGCTCATTCCTTGCGCATTCACAGCCATATAAGGAGACATTGGAACACAGCGCATTCAAAATCTGGGGCATTTCCTGTTTGAACTTTCATCTTGGTTTCGCCTGTAGCATCAGTTCTGTGGCACTGACAGATAATATTGCAGATTTGGAAACGTCAGAGTGTTTTCTTTCCAAAACTGTCAATTATATGCATAGTCGAGCATTTTTATCCATAAATTAAAAGAGCGCCCCCTATATCCAAGACGTTAAAAGCCCAGTGCAGACATTGCCGTGATTTTCCTGTGTTTTGTATATATTTCCACACTATGAGGTTGGAATAATACTGTGATAATGCCCTTTCAGTGTAAGAGCTGTTTGAAGAGACCGCCTGAAATTTCAAGCTGTAAATTAGTTAATAGACCAATAAGAAATAGAGTTCCAGACCTCTCGGCCAATAACAGCTCATTTTCAGTTTTCCCTTCACCACTCAGACCACTCCTAGACAGTCCTACAAAATTCTTTCTTAAGAAATCACTCTTTGCTAGGAAGCTTTTTTTTTATACCTTTTAACTAGTAGTTAAACTAGTAGTTAAAAGGTGAAATATAGGAAAGAGGGCAATGCAATTAGCTTGCATTCAGACATAGTGTTTAGCAAATCTTGTCATCCTGGGCCTGTATTCAAAATGTGCCTCAGAGTAGAAGCTGAGGCACATGCTGATGTAGGATCAGGTCCCCATCTGTTCATATAATCGTATTAATTAGGATCTAAAAGGCCAAATGAATTCTATATCACTACTCCTAATCTGAGACTATTTGTGAATACGGGCCCAGAGCTAGATTAGGTCTATAGTTTAGGGCTGTCCCCGACTACAAACAGTCTTGGTCAACCGAGAGTCGTCTGTTCTTTCGACCAATCGATTGGTAAACATTTTAAACATGTATTTTTCAATATATAGACAGATCCTACAGTATATTTTAACAAATCAACTATATGTAGGCTACTGAGCTTGTCTGATCCTTTAAGCACTGCGATTAAAAATGAAGACACAAAATACTAAAGAGGGAGCCAGAGATCGATATAATTAAATGGTAAATGTACTACTGGTGATACTGGTGTGCCATCCCACGGCCTCTGCAATGGATTAGTCCACTCAGTCAGGCATGAATCAGACAGGTGTCTCGTGTACCATATTTTTTTATATATATATATTTCCAACCCCTGCTCAACAACAAAAAAATATTGGTCGACCAACAGCCTATCGAACAAACAATCGACCAGTTGTCTATTTAATATGTGACCGACCGCCTTGATTCAGTCTTATGGAGCAAAATTTGAAATTGTGTTTTTTACATTGGATAAAAGCAGGGACACAGAGCTACAAAATGGTATATCATACATTGCATTTGAGGAACAATGGGAAAGTAATTTTGCTTTGAAAGTTGATAAACTTGAAACCTCACTTTTGAGAAAATGGCCTTTGAATGTTTTGGTACCTACTGGAGAGCTCTTCTTTGTCTACACCCATTCAGTATTGTTCACAGCCTCTTAAACTTTAGCCCCACCCATCTCTTTAAGGTTGATCTGAGCGTTCTGTCCTAACAATAGCAGTCAAGTACCCAAGCTAACTGGCTAACTTTGGCTAGCTTGCTAGCTACTTCCAGACACAAATGAGAGAACAGCTCACTGACCATTTTACTTGCCCTAGCAGAGCTAGTTAGGCTGTTTCTATTAGTTTGTGCTAGTTTGACCACCGGAGGGTATCTTTGAGAAGCATTTGATAGCCTTCAATATTGGCTATACTAGAGAATTGAAAAGTTTTTTAAGAACATAGTATATGGGATTGGTTATAAGAAATGTAGCTTAATTCATTTGATTCATATTATGGTGTTGGATTTCGACTATAAAATAATTACCAAATTGCTCGCCAAAAGACTAAACACTCTTCTTCCCAAACTGGATTTATTAGAGACAAATCCTAGCAATTGGACCTTTTTTGGAACACCATTATTTTTGTCTTGCTGAGTTTTACTGTCAGGGCCCAGGTCTGTCAGAATCTGTGCAGAAGATCTAGGTGCTGCTGTAGGCCCTCCTTATTTGGGGACAGAAGCACCAGATCATCAGCAAACAGTAGACATTTGACTTCAGATTTTAGTAGGGTGAGGCCGGGTGCTGCAGACTGTTCTAATGGCGTCGCCAATTAGTTGATATATATGTTGAAGGTGGGAGGGCTTAAGCTGCATCCCTGTCTCACCCCACGGCCCTGCGGAAAGACATTTTTTTTGCCTATTTTTGTGTTCATGGGTTTTATAATGTCCTATGTTTTTCCCCCAACACCACTTTCCATCAATGTGTATAGCAGACCTTCATACCAAATTGAGTCAAAGACTTTGCCTTTGTTTTGATTTGTTTATTTGTCATTTAGGGTTGCAGGGTGAATATGTGGTCTGTCATACGGTAATTTGGTAAAAAGCCAATTTGACATTTGCTCAGTACATTGCTTTCACTGAGGAAATGTAAGAGTCTGCTGTTAATGATAATGCAGAGGACTTTCCCAAGGTTGCTGTTGACGCATATCCCACGGTAGTTATTGGGGTTAGATTTGTCTCCACTTTTGTGGATTGGGGTGATCAGCCCTTGGTTCCACATATTGGGGAAGATGCCAAAGCTGGGGATGATGTTTGGAATTGGAATTTGTTGTCTGTACATCTTATAATTTCATTGAGGATACCATCAATACCACATGCCTTTTTGGGTTCTCACTCTCTCTTCCCTCTCCCCCCTGCCCTTCCTCTCTCTCTCTCTGTCTCTCTCTTCCTCCAGGAGTTCTCATTCTCTCAGGTGTGGGCTAGTAACCAGCACCCCCTGCAGTGTGCCTTCTCATTGGAGCGTTACAGCCCCGCCTCCTCCCAGCTGTCCTGTAAGATCAGTGTGCGCCAGGTCAAAGGTCAGGAGCAAATCCTCCAGGTCTACACCTCCGTAGTCGAGGTAAGGGGAGGAGTGTGTGTGGGAGGAAGAGTGTGTGTGTGCACGTGTGGCACTGTGTTTGTGAGTGTACGTCTTTTGTGTGTGTGTGTGTGTGTGTGTGTGTGTGTGTGTGTGTGTGTGTGTGTGTGTGTGTGTGTGTGTGTGTGTGTGTGTGTGTGTGTGTGTGTGTGTGTGTGTGTGTGTGTGTGTGAACCCCAAATGGAGGTGATGCTGTTATACTAATAGGCTCTCTCATTAGAGTGAATGTCTCTGGATTTGACTGAAGAGCTTTTCTTAATGAAGCTCTCAGGGGGCTCTTGACTTGTATATTGCATCGGTTTAACTCTTTGAAGCCATATAATCCGCTGTTATCTGTAGAAATGCATTGAATTATGAAATAAAACTTATCCTGTAATGGTTTCTTCCTCCAGAGTGAAAAGGAGGTAGTCCCCTTCTTCACTCAGTCAGACTGTACCATCACATCACAGATGGGGTCCAGGGCTTTCAAGATCCCACTTTCCATCCGCCAGAGGATCTGTGCCACCTTCGACACAGCCAACGCCAAGGGCAAGGACTGGCAGCTGCTTGCACAGAAACTCTGCATAGACAGGTGAGATACCATACGCATGCACTTGCTCACACACACACACACACACACACGCTCATACACTCATACATACACACACACACATTCACACACAGAAATGCTTTCTGGTACTATAAACAAAGAAACCCTGGTCCCCATCTTTAAATTCTAGTCCAACTGTTATACTGGCCCATGCAATGTTCATCATGTTTAAATTTGACTAGCAGCCATCTTGAGTACCACCCGTTTAAGTCCATTTAATTTAGGTAGTCTAATAAATTATATTGATTAATAATGACACTATACAGAAATGTGTATAACGTCTACTTTGTTTGCTCTATTGGCTTGGTCAATATGACTCATTATGAAATTACAAAATTACAGAAATTATCAATCTTGACTGATCTTGACTGATTCAACTCTGTCTACCAATTGTCCCCATGGCTGTGCCCAGTTCATTTGCATACGGGTTGGTTTTTAGTCTGAACCTTCACCACCGTGGGAAAGGGTACAACTGTACAACTGAATGCATTCAACTTCATTTTGATGCCAATCCTTATCTGCTATCACCAAGCAGCCCTACCAGAGACCAGGCCACAGGCACACATGGCTGATCTCATTATATCTGTGCACACACACGCACACACACATACATCGACAGAGAGACATACTCACACTGAGACACATACATACACAGAGACACATACAGTGCCTTGCGAAAGTATTCGGCCCCCTTGAACTTTGCGACCTTTTGCCACATTTCAGGCTTCAAACATAAAGATATAAAACTGTATTTTTTTGTGAAGAATCAACAACAAGTGGGACACAATCATGAAGTGGAACGACATTTATTGGATATTTCAAACGTTTTTAACAAATAAAAAACTGAAAAATTGGGCGTGCAAAATGATTCAGCCCCCTTAAGTTAATATTTTGTAGCGCCACCTTTTGCTGCGATTACAGCTGTAAGTCGCTTGGGGTATGTCTCTATGAGTTTTGCACATCGAGAGACTGAATTTTTTCAGAAGACATTTCAGAAGATATTCCTTTGTTTATGGCCATGTTGAGCCTGTAATCAAACCCACAAATGCTGATGCTCCAGATACTCAACTAGTCTAAAGGCCAGTTTTATTGCTTCTTTAATCAGTTTTCAGCTGTGTTAACATAATTGAAAAAGGGTTTTCTAATGATCAATTAGCGTTTTAAAATGATAAATTTGGATTAGCTAACACAACATGCCATTGGGACACAGGAGTGATGGTTGCTGTTAATGGACCTATGTAGGACGCCTATGTAGATATTCCATTAAAAATCTGCAGTTTCCGGCTACAATAGTCATTTACAACATTAACAATGTCTACACTGTATTTCTGATCAATTTGATGTTATTTTAATGGACAAAAAAAAGTGCTTTTCTTTCAAAAACAAGGACATTTCTAAGTGACCCCAAACATTTGACCGGTAGTGTATGTCCCTCTCTCCCCCTTTCATTCCCTCCATCTCCTGTAGAAGTATTTCTGGGATATCTGCCAGAGCTTTATTTGCTTAGGATGTTGGGGATTTTAGCGGTTCGATATTGGGTGATCTCTATTCCCTCAGCAGAAGAAGAAACAGTCAATAATAGATGGCTCATTTTTTAGCCATCTTGGCTGTGTTTACCAGGTAGCCCTATTCTGATCTTTATGTCACTAATTGGTATTTTTACCAATGCGATCAGATGTTTTGACCATAATTGGGCTGTCTGTATGAACATAGTCCTGGTGTCTTGTTTCCACATAGCCTACCCTTTCCACCATTACTCTCTCTCTCCCTTTATCTCCTTGTCCTGCAACCCCCTCCCTCACCTCTATGATCTTCCATCTATCTTTTAGGAGTGTGGAAAGGGGGGGGGGTAAAGTTTACTGAGTAGAAGGGTGACGTAAGCCGCATGACATGAACCAGAAAACTGTGCTGGTAAACAACATGAGGCATTTCGGGAAAAGGATTTGGGGAGTATTTTCTAACCAGTGGAAGCCGTCAGCATCATTTAATGAGAATGTCTCTACCTTGTTAAGCATTTATGCTATTATATATCTGGGTGTGTGGGAGCATCATCACCACACCTGGGAGAGAGAGAGAGAGAGAATCTCCTTTGATGAAACAGTGCCCTCTGGTGAATGTGAGTTTTAACAACAGCTATGCTGAATTTGATATTCAGGATAATAATATAAGAGATGCAATATACATGTATTTGTTTCCTTCTTCCTTTTCATCATCCACTCATTTTTCCCCTTATACTTCTTGTCCAGTGTCTCCCAAACCTCTTCCTGAGTAACCGCAGCTAGTACCTCTTGTTGGATCTATTCCAGTACAAGCATATCTGAATCATCTGGGCAACTACTCATCAAGCCCCAGCATTCGATATGAACAGTGTCCTCTCTATCTCTGTTTCTCTGCCCCTCCTCCCACTTCCCTCTCCCCTCCCTCTAGGAACCTGTGTTACTTTGCGCGTCAGGAGAGCCCATCGGCGGTGATCCTCAGCCTGTGGGAGGCCCAGCACCAGGACACAGGGGACCTGGACTCTCTGGCCAGCGCTCTGGAGGAGATCGGCAAGGTCCACTCCACCCACTCCACCTCCAATAAGACCAGCACGCAGACCACCACAGGGACCACCACAAGGACCACCGCTACCCTGGGCCGCAGCACTGAGGAGCTGGACGCTGAGTTCACCTAACCAGGGGAGGGATGAACGGATGAACTGGAGCCCCAGCAAAGGATCACAAGGCTGGGAATGAACTAGCCTAAACAGGGGAGGAATGGCTGGACCCTTACAGTGGAGGAGGTCATACAGAAGACTCCAGTCAGGGGAGGATTGGACAGAGAGCAGACATGACTAAGTACTACAGGGGAACTAATTAACTACTTTAACTAAAGTCAGACCACCAGGCTGAATGGAGGGGTAAGAGGGACAAGATGATAGGAGAACAAGAGATGCTGGAGGAGAAGGGTATAAGGGAGACAATGAAAAGGGGTGAGGGGGACAATTGTTTGAGAGGGGAGGGGTGAAGACCAGGGATAGGGGTACAAGAAGAGATGGGGACAAGGGATAGTGGTGCAAGAGGAGAAGAGGTGCAAGGGAGAGAGGGAGAAGGGGACAAGCAAGCAGTGTAGTGGGTTCTAGAGGTCTGAAGGTCCTGCCACGAGAGGGCAGCTACTGTTGTTTAGGTAGAAACAGATGGAACTAATTACAGTAACCTAGGGACTACTCCACAACAGAGTCAAAAAGTCAACCACAACTGAACCACAAACCAACAAGTGGCACTCTTTCTAACCTGGACTATTAAGCCCCACCCCTCTAGTCATTCCCCTCAATAGCAAGAATTCTTTGTGTGACGTGAATATGTTGTTGTTTATTTGATATTTACATTATCTATTTTCTTGTGTTTTTCCTTGCACATTGAAGGTGTGTTAATGCATCGGCCTACTGTGGAACCAGAGAGAAACAAGCTCTATCTAGGTATTGTTGACAACATGTTGTGAAAAACAGTCAGTATTGACGTCTGCCATATGATGTCACAAACATTTGGGTTACCCATACACACACGAGCATACTACTTAGAATGAAGGAATGTATTTGGGCATACATTCAGAGTGCAATGTATTGGGGCATACATTCAGAGTGGTGTGCTTTGTGGTATATGCTGATATTGGGACGCAGCCAATATGTCATTTTACTGAATGGCACTGAAAAAGTTCTGGTGTCACACTAAAGCAGTGACATTAATTAACAAATGGCTATCTGCAGATGAATGAAGGAGAATGTATGAGGGATGGTCGAAACATCCCAGGCTGTCACATGGGTAAGATCAACACCCACACACAAACAAGCAGAATGGCACTTTCCTATCAGGTGGAGATTTTTTACCTAAATGTATTGGTCAGAAAATGAATTCAAGTGATTAGAGTATTTACGTGTGCTGTTAACCCTTAAACTCCCACTCCAGTGATGCCGTAGGCCAAGTCAGGCTAACTAACTAACCCTTAGCCTACTACCACTCCAGTGGTGCTGCAGGCCAAGTCAGGCTAACTAACTAACCCTTAGCCTACTACCACTCCAGTGGTGCTGCAGGCCAAGTCAGGCTAACTAACTAACCCTTAGCCTACTACCACTCCAGTGATGCCGTAGGCCAAGTCAGGCTAACTAACTAACCCTTAGCCTACTACCACTCCAGTGGTGCTGCAGGCCAAGTCAGGCTAACTAACTAACCCTTAGCCTACTACCACTCCAGTGATGCCGTAGGCCAAGTCAGGCTAACTAACTAACCCTTAGCCTACTACCACTCCAGTGGTGCTGCAGGCCAAGTCAGGCTAACTAACTAACCCTTAGCCTACTACCACTCCAGTGATGCCGTAGGCCAAGTCAGGCTAACTAACTAACCCTTAGCCTACAACCACTCCAGTGGTGCTGCAGGCCAAGTCAGGCTAACTAACTAACCCTTAGCCTACTACCACTCCAGTGGTGCTGCAGGCCAAGTCAGGCTAACTAACTAACCCTTAGCCTACTACCAGGAAACACAAACCCAAATATTATTCAACTTCAAAAAGTTGCCCACCCACATACACACACAAAATAGGTCAAAATAAAAAAAGGTAAACTGTGAGAAACAGTGTATAGAACTGTCATGGTGTTGTTTCATGGAATTTACAGTGTTTTTCACATGCTAGTACCTAACTATAGTAAGCTGTCCAGTCTCCTCTACCTAAAGTGTGGGAGACACCAGGCACGTGGCAGAGGTGCTCCCAACGTTGTTACAGCATTTAAACCCATCACACACGATAGCAGGAGCTGCAGCTTGGAGATGATGAACTCACACACACTGAACTGATCTGAAATACACACACACACACACACACTCTGGGCACATGCATACACAGTTCTCCAATGTAGTGAGAGGTGCATGCCTAACTGAATATCTGGAAGGCAAAAAATAAGCCGACGGAAATATCTATAGACATCAGTTTGTGGGTGCATGTGTGCGCACCTGGACGTGTGTTTGTGTGTCATGAATTTGAAGATCTGGCTTTGTTCCTTTGGAGAATCCAGCCTAGTGCTAGTATTTGAGTTCAGTGTGATGTGTGTATCTCTCACAAGCTACTGTCTTTAGATCGGTATTCCTTTGGAGAAAAATAAAGAAACAGTACTGATTTGAGTAAAACGATATCTATGTCAGACGTACTGAGACATTAGTCTGACAATTTATCGCTTTTATTTTGAGCTGCTGTTTTTACATAATCTGCCCTTCCTTATTAGGAAGAAATCTAAGAGATCCTTCCTAGTTCTCATACTGCAATTATTATATTTTTGGTTAGAGTAAAACGTAACTATTAAAAATAGTTGAATGATGATTTTATGCTGAAAATATTATTATGCATACAGTGAGAGGCATTTATAATTAAATTAAGCCATGAACGTTCTTTATACATACTCTATAATCACATTTGATTGACTTAGCTATGTTTTACAACACTATACATGTTCAATGTTAAGCAGGTGAATAGTACGATGATTATTATGCTGCTTATCACTGTTTAATGTGTATTTTTGCTGATTTATGTTCTTTTTTTTTCCTCAACATGATTTGCAAATGTTTCATGTTTTGAAATAAATATGCAGTGAAATTCACATGTTTTCTTTGTTCTGAAAATTACATTGTAATTAACCTTAGGCCGGGATCCAATCAACATTGTGCCTTCTAGAGGTAATTTTCGCTTGAGCCATTTGCCGTGTTTACCATCAATGCAATCTCCTTTTAAGCATTGTCGGCTGTCAAGTGCAATGCTCCATAACATGCCTTGGATTGAATACTGGCCTTAGGTTTATTACAACAACTAGGGTGTCCACCCACTCTGCCCAGATTAGGTGAAAACGTGCTTTGGTGATGAAATGTCACTTCTTTCTGTTATAAACAGTAGTGATGCGTGGGTAAAATCATTGAGGAAGAAAAAAAATCATACTACAACCTACTGTATAGCACCAGTCAAAAGTTTGGACACACCTACTCATTCCAGGGTTTTTCTTTATTTTTTACTATTTTCTGCATTGTAGAATAAACTATGAAATAACACATATGGAATCATGTAGTAACCAAAAAAGTGTTAAACAAATATTTTACATTTGAGATTCTTCAAAGTAGCCACCCTTTGCCTTTATGACTGCTTTGCACACTCTTGTAAGTTGACCTTATTTATAGTGGCAATCACCAGACCATTAACAAATGAGTTACCAACATTTATAACTGCTGAAAACATACCTTTAAAGAAAGTGGAAACCTACTGACCATTTATTAATGAGTTAGGCCTACCAATATTTATACCTTATGTCCCTTGCATTCAATGCTACGGGCAGCAACAATGTCATACACTTGTTTGACCAGACAGCATCAGATAGATGGCCTGCACATACTGAGACAGAGGGAAGCTGTTTTGCTCACTCGGATGCCTTCTCCAATGAGATGCATTCAGCCTCTTGTGAATTGAAGGAAAATTATGAAACACAGAGAGACGAAAGATAAAAACAATTTTTTAAGTATTAAAGATTGTTAAAGATCTTCTTTGCAGATCCTCTCAAGCTTTGTCAGGTTGAATGGGGAGTGTCGCTTCACAGCTATTTTCAGGACTCTCCGGAGATGTTCGATTGGGTTCAAGTCCGTGCTCTGGCTGGGCCACTGAAGGTAGCTAGCTACCTAGCAACGGTAGCTACACACAATAATACCAAAGACAATATCAGCATGTAACGTAGCTAGTTAGCTGTAACATTGCCTAAACAAACTGCACTATCAATTTAGGATTCTACAATTTCACCAAGTTCAACCTGCAGATCGATGTGCCTCACAGAGTGGAGTTTAACATTCGCAACAGCAGATATCCTTTTGAGATAGGAAATGTTGCCTATGCTACAACAATGGCTCATTTTAAGGAGTGAATGGGAGTCTATTGGGCGCTAGCTTAAAAACACATTAGCACAAATTTCATTAACAAGTACAACATTACAAATCTTTTCCGAGATTAATTAACTTGCTATCTGTAATATCGTATAGCTTTGGAATCGTGATATTACGTACCAGAGGTGGGACCAAGTCACTGTCATTCCAGTCACAAGCAATTCACAAGGTCCGTGTTTCAAGTCGAGTTCCAAGAAGGGGTCAAGACTCGAGTCAAGAACATGTCATGCATTCTAAGAGCATGTCACGTGTGCTCCCTCTCCGGCCTCTAGGTCACCAGGCTGCTCGTTATGGCGCACACCTGTCACCAACGTTAGACTCACCTGGACGCGTCGGGGAGGGAGTACTGTCACGTGTGCTCCTTCTCCAGTCTCTGCGCCACCAGGCTGCTCGTTTTGGCACACATTCTGTAAATCTGTGACACTGACATTGTTATGATTTGTTACCTTTGGCATGGTTATATAAGACAGATGGTTACATAAAGCAAAAACTAAAGTAGGATGGTTGGTTGGGGTGGATGGGTAGGTGATATAACATCTAGCAACCCAAAGTTCGCAAGTTTGAATATCACCACGGACAACTTTAATGATCAGCTTTTCAATTACTTAAGATTTTTTTGCTACTTTGCAATTACTTAGCATGTTAGCTAACCTTTCCCCTAAGCCTGACCTTAACTTCTTATGGCTGGGGGCAGTATTGAGTAGATTGGATGTATAAGGTGCCCAGAGTAAACTGCCTGCTACTCAGTCCCATATAATATATGCATATTATTAGTATATTTGGAAAGAAAACACTCTGAAGTTTCTAAAACTGTTTGAATGTTGTCTGTGAGTATAACAGAACTCATATGGCAGGCAAAAACCTGAGAAAGAATCCAACCAGGAAGTGGGCAATCTGAGGTTGGTCGTTTTTCAACTCAATCCCTATTGAAGATACAGTGGGATATTGGTCATGTTGCACTTCCTACTTCCACTAGATGTCAACAGTCTTCAGAACCTTGTTTGATGCTTCTACTGTAAAGGAGGGGCTCATAAGGGCTCTTTGAGGCAGTGGTTTGGCAGAGTGCCACAAGCTTGTGACGCTCGTTCGCATGAGAGTTAGCTAGCGTTCCATTGCATTTCTGAAGACAAAGGAATTCTCTGGTTGGACCATTATTGAAGATTTATGTTAAAAACATCCTGAAGATTCTATACATCGTTTGACATGTTTCTACGGACTGTAACGGAACTTTTTGACATTTATTCTGCTCCTAGTGAACGCGCTTCGTGAGTTTGGATTTGTTTACAAAACACGTGAACAAAAGTAGCTATTTGGACATAAATTATGGACATTATCGAACAAAACAAACAGTTATTGTGGAACTGGGATTCCTGGGAGTGCATTTTGATGAAGATCATCAAAGGTAAGTGAATATATATAATGTTATTTCTGACTTCAGTTGACTGCACAATATGGCGGATATCTTTTTGGCTTGTTTGGTCTATGAGCGCCGTACTCAGATTATTGCATGGTTTACTTTTTCCGTAAAGCTTTTTTGAAATCTGACACAGTGGTTCCATTAAGGAGAAGTGTATCTAAAGTTCCATGCATAACACTTGTATTTTCATCATTTATTATGAGCATTTCTGTGAGTTGATGTGGCTCTCTGCAAAATCACTGGATGTTTTTGGAAATACTGAACATAACGTGCCAATGTATACTGAGATTTTTTACAATATAAATATGAACTTTATTGAACAAAACATACATGTATTGTGTAACATGAAGTCCTATGAGTGTCATCTGATGAAGATCATCAAAGGTTAGTGATTAATTTTATCTCTATTTCTGATTTTTGTGACTCCTCTCTTTGGCTGTGTTTTTCTGTGACTTGGCTCTGACCTAACATAATCGTTTGTGGTGCTTTTGCCGTAAAGCCTATTGGAAATCGGACACTGTGGTGGGATTAACAAGAAGTGTATCTTTAAAATTGTGTGAAATACTTCTATGTTTGAGGAATTTTAATTATGGGATTTCTGTTGTTTTGAATTTGGCGCCCTGCACTTTGTCATATCGATCCCGTTAGCGGGATCTCAGCGCTAAGAAGTTTTAACCGGGTGATTCTCACAGAATCACATATTTTATTTTTTTATAAAAAAAATTACTTGATTTTGACTGATTTCTCTCATTATCGCAACACCTTACGCAATCTACAACCTAATATTTTTTATATTGTATTGAAACCTGAAAGAACATAACGTATAGAGTCTGCACATGCATTTCAAAGCAAACGACTATTTTTCCATTCATTAAATTAACATTAAATGAACACCTATCGCGGTAATGATTCATAGGTTTCATAAATGAGGTTGATCATTTCGGTAATGATAATAGTATACTAAAACTGGGGTGTGGTTTAAAACATTATTACATTTAATTTTGCAGTGCTTCAAAAGATAAAAAAACAGACAGAAACATTAGAACATATGACACAAAACATGTAAACCATTTTACAACGGCTCTGAAAAATTACAGACCACCTAGGGTGAATACCCCATTCTGATTTCTCAATACTTGTCATGTGGGGGTACATTAATTCTGAACAACCATGCTAACAAGAACAGGTGTGGAATGTGTGCACAGCTAAAATATCAGACAAATATACATTCACGTACCATACTGTGCACACCACAAACTTCTAATTCATGGAAGTCGTCCAGTTCATTCGGGAGCAGGTACTATTTTTTTCCCCCAATGTTGATTGGTTGTGTCTCGTATACATTTGTTTCTGAACTTCAAAACGATTGTGAATGAATTACTTTGGCAAGGTAGCTGTGGTATAAGCAGGATATTGCACTAGTAGAAAATCAGTTAACCTCATTCCAGGGGGTTAAAATGCCCTCCGCTTCAAGATAATGAGATCAACTTGGAGGTAGGGTGCACGTGGCCGTTGTATGGCGGTAACCCTCACAGTCCAGTCCTATCACTACCCCAATGCCTCTTGCTACCCTCGCTATCCCCCTTCCAATTCCAGTGTTTTACACACGTTTGTTTGTGTACATTGCCCAGATCTCAGGCAACGCACAGAAGTGTCAAAGTGAGGATGTGTGCAGGTTGTGGCTCTGGGATGATGGCTTTTATGTTGTCCAAGTAGGACTTTTTCTCCCTCAAATCTGATGGATGGAATCAAAAATGTGTTCCCTCCAGCACAACTCATAGTGTTGACCTCATATTGACCATTGCCAATCTGGAAAGGAAGTAAAACAAACAAAAAAGACTTAATAGGACTCAGGATTTATCATCAACAACATGACGTGTCCATACCACCAAATATTTCTACATACCTGTGTGATGGCGCCAGGGAACAGTTCTCAGTCATATTGTACGAGGACCCACTTTCCCATTTCCAAAACTGGCTCCGCATTCTCATTTTCTGACTCCACATTGTCACGGAAGTCAAATTCCTTTGGACTGAAGCATCAACAGGCAAATTCACAAAAGCAGGACACTTCTCGGGTGTGGGTAAGGCCTGGTTTTGTCAATGTCAGCTTAAGGAGAAAATAATAGTAATTTTAGGTGAAATTCAACTTCGAAATTAAACTCAGACATACACATCATCCATTATTTGATATTAGTATAACATACTGAACTCTAAAATAAGTCACAAGTAGAGAATGATGCTCAAGGCTCAATATGGTGCAACATCTAATGCCTGTATAAAGACATAGAGAATATAGACTACTATTGAAACACTGTTTTGCATGGATCTTTACACTCACATCACATACTGACGAAACTTCTAGAATCCAATGATACAATATCTTTCCATCTTAAACCATCCCTCTTTTAGAGTTTGTAGGATATTTCCTCCAGGAACCCAGGTAAGTATAAAGATCATTTTAAAACTTTCAGTTAAACACTCACCTGATGAATTCTCATCGTCCCAGGTACTGCCTTCAGGTACGGCGGAACTAATTAGCCACTTGTTTTGATGTCCTCCTCTGTTATTTTGAAGAGCCTCACAGATGAATTGAGATTCAGCTGCTCAAAGAGAATGTAGGCATCTGGTATGCTGGTACCACAGGACACAATTCTATCAGTCAGGTTTTTCAGGGCGCCGCCCACTCCATCAGGAGCACTCTTTCCATGGGACGCCTCTGTGAAATTCCATGTTCCAAGCTCGCACGAACGGCACTGTTGAGACAAGGTAAAAGGTGGTTCTATTCCCATCTGAGATGAAGTGGATGATCCTGGCATTTGGATGCTCCTCTCGTATGCTCCTCAGTACTGGGTCAAGGTGAGCCCATGTGGCTGTGGCGTTGTGCTGAAGACAGACTGACAGTGAAGCAAATGACTCCCCCCCTGCCCCCACCAAGATAGATAACTCCGGTATGGAGGGTGTGAGGTCCACCAGCTGTTCAATGGAGGTATGCCTCTCCTCAAGAAACACATTCCTCACTTCCTTCTCTTCAGTGGACCCATCTTTGCATTTCTTTGTTACTCGTACAGATTTAGTAACCCACTCCTCCCATACGATGATGTTTGCTTTCGTTGAAGGATCCAGTGTTGTGTGAAATGTCATATGCTTGCAATTGCTGCATGTCCTGTACACTACACACACTACACACACTACACACACTGGCCTGTACAGTGTCCCTTGGGGATGATGTTTCTATGACCGCAAGCTGGTGCAGCTTCTTCAACTTCAAGCCAAAGTTTTCATGCATTTTGCAAACACATGTTTCTCTGTCTGTGACTCTTCACTGGCCAATTCAAATTGGCTTAAGTTTAAAGAATTGAGCCTTGGAAAGGTTGTGCCTTGGTTTCTCAGACAGAAAAATGATATTCATCCTGATGAGGGAAGCGGCTAACAAGTCTTAGTCTTCTCTGGCTGTTATTGGGTAATGTTCTCTGATGACCTCTCTGTAGTTTTCTTCTGCCTTCCTTGTTGACCTGCTTCCTCTTGGCCATCATCTCAAGTCTTTTCAGTCTTTTTCTTTAGGTTGACCATCTCTTTGGTCCTCTCCAGAAGCTTCTCTTCTGTGTAGTTCAACTTTGACCTCCATTTTGATAGTGTTTTCTTTCTTCTGTTCCTCTTTTTTGGGTGATTCCTTTGGGTTAGATGTCTTCATTGGTCCTAGTGTCTGCAGAGATGTCTCTATTCTTTTAGGAGTTGAGTTGATGGCAGGGACATTGACCTGCTGAGGTGAGAATAACTGTTCTCTTGGAGAGGATGTGTCTTGAAGATTTTGAATAACTTCTTCATTTGCTTTTTGAACATGTTGAAGTGTATCATCTTCCTGGCTTGATGGTGTTATGTCAAATACAGCTTTTAGCGGTTTCTTTCTTCTGTAATACCTTTTTGAGTTTTCCTGTCACAATTCTTTCTTCTTTTCATGTTGCTTCTTTGTCAGATCTTGAGATTTCTTGATTTTACAATTTTGCTTTCGTTTTTTGATATTTGGAAATGGAAAGGAAGCATGACATGAAATGAGCATGTCTCAAAACATGGGGTTTGTGTGTGTGTGTGGGTGTGGGTGTGGGTGTGTGTGGTGCGTGCGTGCGTATACATCCTATAGTAGGGTTTCTGAATGGCTTACAGACTGTGTGTGGACATCCTATAGTACAAACTAAATGGCTTACTGATTGTGTGTGTGTGTGAGCGTGCGCGTGTGTGGTGGACATGTGCGCGCGCATGTGTAGACTTCATAACACTGTAGGGTATTGACATCCTATAGACACTCTCTGAGTTTTGTCAGCCTTTGCTAAAGCTTTCTTTTTTGTCACTTGCTGACTGTCTGCAATTAAACAGGACATAAAGCAAAATATCAACAGTTAGTAAATCATATTTAAATTAATAGTTAATTATATATATTTAAAAATACAGTCTGTATGATTAAATTCCCATTACCGAAACAGAAGTTCTCTCTACCGCAACTGGCCTTAAATTGCAGCGGAAAGTGAGAATGGTGTTGGGAAGATGAGGCACCTTAGCATGTTTTGTTCTTGATGACTAAGCACATTTTTACTCAATGTACATAATTAGACATGAATTAATTATATTTTCATAGAAAAATTGAAATGTAACGTTTTTCTAAATGTGGAAAACTACCTGTATCGGTAATAATAATCAATACTGTCATGTATGCATTCTGACAAGAGAATGTTTTGTTCTTGATGACTAAGCACATTTCTACTCAATGTACATAATTAAACATGAATTAATTATATTTATATGCATTCTGACAAGAGAATGTTTAACTGGATGTGCTTACCTGGTAGCCATCCTGAAGGTACTGGCAGATGTGTTGCTTAATTCAAAATCAGACTTTATTTAAAATTCTCTGTGTGTGTTTAAACAGTCCTTCAAAAATGTTGCGGAGGATGAGAGCATCAGTCATGGAACGTTCGTTTTCCACTATTTATTTTCATTATTATTACACATGAATACAGTTAATAATGTTTCTGTCATTTGAAAACATCTCGTAGAACATCCATGTATTTTTTCAGAAGATATTCATTTTACTCTATTTAAATTACAACATAACATACGTTCAGACAGAACTGGACGCGTTGCAGCAATGAGAATTGAATCGGAAAATGCAATAAAATACAACAATAATTAATTCCTATGTTGAAATTACTCTTTTATCTTTATTATGACATCTTGTTATATTACTAAATTACATGTTTTATATTTTAAATCATTACTGCCATGGTATGTTAACGGTTTCATGAGAATAACACAACACTTTTAGCTAACCCTAACCCTAATCTTAACCCTTTTAGCTAATCCCAACTTTAACCCTTTAACCTAACTCCTAAACTTAACCCTAACCTTAACCATAACCCCTAGCCTAGCTTACGTTAGCCACCTAGCTAGAATTCGTTTATAATTTTTTGTAACATATTTTACATTTTGCACATTCATAACATATAATACAAATTGTAATTTGTAACACATCCTACGAAATGGGTGATGGGCATCGACAAATGAATATATACTATATGAAACTTGAGCGTATTTATGTACAAAATAATACGAAATGCTCTGAGATCAGGTTGTCTCTTCAGGTATTCAACCTGAACATCCATCGTCACCCCTGTGATGACTCCTTTGACTGGTGCTCTGCTCCAAAGTTCAACACACAATACTTCTGTTGTCCTGATTATTTAGAGGCCCACTGAAATCTTCCTCTGTTCTTCAGAAATACAATGAATCCAAATAACAACACTCCTGGTCACTCTGATAGACTCCACTTTTCCCAGCACATACAGTTGAAGTCGGAAGGTTACATACACTTAGGTTGGAGTCATTCAAACTCATTTTTCAACCACTCCACACATTTCTTGTGAACAAACATTAGTTTTGGCAAGTCGGTTAGGACATCTACTTTGTGCATGAATCAACTCATTTTTCCAACAATTGTTACCAGACAGATTATTTCACTTATAATTCACTGTATCACAATTCCAGTGGGTCAGAAATGTACATACACTAAGTTCACTGTGCCTTAAAACAGCTTGGAAAATTCCAGAAAATGATGTCATGTCTTTAGAAGCTTCTGATAGGCTAATTTACATAATTTGATTCAATTAGAGGTGTCCCTGTGGATGTATTTCAAGGCCTACCTTCAAACTCAAAATCATGGGAAAATCAAAAGAATCATCCAAGACCTCAGAAAAAAAATTGTAGACCTCAATTTCCAAACGCCTGAAGGTACCGCGTTGATCTGTCCAAACAATAGTACGCAAGTATAAACACCATGGGACCACGCAGCTGTCATACCACTCAGGAAGGAGACGATTTCTGTCTTCTAGAAATGAACGTACTTTGGTGCGAAAAGTGCAAATCAATCCCAGAACAACAGCCAAGAACCTTATGAAGATGCTGGAGGAAACAGGTACAAAAGTATCTATAGCCACAGTAAAATGAGTCCTATATCGACATAACCTGAAAGGCCGCTCACCAAGGAAGAAACCACTGCTCCAAACCCACCATAAAAAAAAGCCAGACTATGGTTTGCAACTGCACTTGGGGACAAAGATCCCTACTTTTTGGAGAAATGTTCTCTGATCTGATGAGACAAAAATAGAACTGTTTGGCCATACTGACCATCGTTATGTTTGAAGGAAAAAGAGGGATGCTTGCAAGCTGAAGAACACCATCCCAACCGTGAAGCACAGGGGTGGCAGTATCATGTTGTGTTGGTGCTTTTGCTGCAGGAGGGACTGGTGCATTTCACAAAATAGATGGCATCATGAGGGTGGAAAATTATGCGGATATATTGAAGCAACATCTCAAGACATCAGTCAGGAAGTTTAAGCTTGGTCGCAAATGGGTCTTCCAAATGGACAATGACCCCAAGCATACTTCCAAAGTTGTGGCAAAATGGCTTAAGGACAACAAAGTCAAGGTATTGGAGTGGCCATCACAAAGCCCTGACCTCAATCCCATAGAAAATGTGTGGGCAGAACTGAAAAAGCGTGTGCGAGCAAGGAGGTCTACAAACCTGACTCAGTTACACCAGCTCTGTCAGGAGGAATGGATTAAAATTCACCCAACTTATTGTGGGAAGCTGGTGGAAGAATACCCAAAACGTTTGACCCAAGTTAAACAATTTAAAGGCAATGCTACCAAATACTAATTGAGTGTATGTAAACTTCTGACCCACTGGGAATGTGATGAAATAAATAAAAGCTTAAATAAATAATTCTCTCTACTATTATTCTGACATTTCACATTCTTAAAATAAAGTGGTGATCCTAACTGACCAGAGACGGGACATTTTTACTAGTATTAAATGTTAGGAATTGTGGAAATACTGAGTTTACATGTATTTGGCTAAGGTGTCCGTAAACGTCTGACTTCAACTGTACTTCACCATTTTCAACACCTCAGACAGGTCTCCCACATCTCAACAAACACATCCCAACAAGAAACGATTATTGTTCATACATACAGACGGTTTCCTTTTATTTGTCCGTTCAGGACATTAATCGGCACCAATTTCGCAGTTCTGCCATATCTCCTCACCATAGCCTCCAATCCTGATTCTTCACGACGCACTGTCACATAATGTCAGATCCAACACAAAAATCCTGGGCACGTTCCAGTTCATCTTTATTTCAAACGCGTTTCACAGATGGGCAGATCAAACAAAATCGGAGGAATGTCTCCAAAAGTAGCAAACCACACCAATAACATGGCTTGAGATCTTCAGATGAGGCCTTCATTCCTGGAATAAATAAATGTACCAATATATCATCAGGCAAGACACATCATGTGAGTTGACCATTGGTCTGAAAACCAACCTTTCTGTTCCTGGGACAGAGGGACAATGCATCACACTCAAAAAGGATAAATAACTATTGTTTAACTGTGCAACTGGAGGTAAATAGTGACTCACGATTTGGCAAGCACTTACTGTCAATCGCACTATTTTGACCAATTTGTTTTAACCCATTTATTAATGGTTTATAATGCGTTTATCCATTTTTAATAACCGTTAACCATAACGGTAATAACCGTCAAAAAAATCGTTTTTGATTGGACATCCTACAAGTGGATGGTAAGTCTGCATCATTATCAAACCAATATTGTTTATCTCCTTGAAATCAAATCACTGTCCTCAGTACAGTGTCTCTAGAAAATATTCACACCCCTTGACTTTTTACACATTTTGTTGTGTTACATAGTGGGATGAAAATGGATTTAATTGTCATTATTTTGTCAACGATCTACACACAATTTCTCTGTAATGTCAAAGTGGAAAATTCTAACATTTGTGAAAGATTAATGAAAAATGAAACACTAACATATCTTGATTAGATATGTATTCAACCCCCTGAGTCAATTTACATTTGATATTTTAGTAATTTATCAGATGCTCTTATTCAGAGCGACGGCGTTTCAGATGTTTTCTGAAGATGGGCAGGGACTCTGATGTCCTAGCTTCAGGGGGAAGATGGGCAGGGACTCTGATGTCCTAGCTTCAGGGGGAAGATGGACAGGGACTCTGATGTCCTAGCTTCAGGGGGAAGATGGACAGGGACTCTGATGTCCTAGCTTCAGGGGGAAGATGGACAGGGACTCTGATGTCCTAGCTTCAGGGGGAAGATGGGCAGGGACTCTGATGTCCTAGCTTCAGGGGGAAGATGGGCAGGGACTCTGATGTCCTAGCTTCAGGGGGAAGATGGACAGGGACTCTGCTGTCCTAGCTTCAGGGGGAAGATGGACAGGGACTCTGCTGTCCTAGCTTCAGGGGGAAGATGGGCAGGGACTCTGATGTCCTAGCTTCAGGGGGAAGATGGACAGGGACTCTGATGTCCTAGCTTCAGGGGGAAGATGGGCAGGGACTCTGATGTCCTAGCTTCAGGGGGAAGATGGGCAGGGACTCTGATGTCCTAGCTTCAGGGGGAAGATGGGCAGGGACTCTGATGTCCTAGCTTCAGGGGGAAGATGGACAGGGACTCTGATGTCCTAGCTTCAGGGGGAAGATGGGCAGGGACTCTGATGTCCTAGCTTCAGGGGGAAGATGGGCAGGGACTCTGATGTCCTAGCTTCAGGGGGAAGATGGGCAGGGACTCTGATGTCCTAGCTTCAGGGGGAAGATGGACAGGGACTCTGATGTCCTAGCTTCAGGGGGAAGATGGGCAGGGACTCTGATGTCCTAGCTTCAGGGGGAAGATGGGCAGGGACTCTGATGTCCTAGCTTCAGGGGGAAGATGGGCAGGGACTCTGATGTCCTAGCTTCAGGGGGAAGATGGGCAGGGACTCTGATGTCCTAGCTTCAGGGGGAAGATGGGCAGTGACTCTGCTGTCCTAGCTTCAGGGGGAAGATGGACAGGGACTCTGATGTCCTAGCTTCAGGGGGAAGATGGGCAGGGACTCTGATGTCCTAGCTTCAGGGGGAAGATGGGCAGGGACTCTGATGTCCTAGCTTCAGGGGGAAGATGGACAGGGACTCTGATGTCCTAGCTTCAGGGGGAAGATGGGCAGGGACTCTGATGTCCTAGCTTCAGGGGGAAGATGGACAGGGACTCTGATGTCCTAGCATTAGGGGGAAGATGGACAGGGACTCTGATGTCCTAGCTTCAGGGGGAAAGATGGGCAGTGACTCTGATGTCCTAGCTTCAGGGGGAAGATGGGCAGGGACTCTGATGTCCTAGCTTCAGGGGGAAGATGGACAGGGACTCTGATGTCCTAGCTTCAGGGGGAAGATGGACAGGGACTCTGATGTCCTAGCTTCAGGGGGAAAGATGGGAAGGGACTCTGATGTCCTAGATTCAGGGGGAAGATGGTTCCACCATTGGGCTGCCAGGACAGAGAAGAGCTTGGACTGGGCTTTGCGGGAGCTGCCCTCCCATAGGGGTGGGATATCCAAGAGACCAGAGGTGGCAGAACAGAGTACTCAGGTTCAAATCAAATTGTATTTGTCACATGCACCAAATACAACAGGGACCTTACCATGAAATGCTTACTTACAAGCCCTTAACCAACAATGCAGTTTTAAGAAAAACAAGAGTTAAGAAAATATTTCCTAAATAAACTAAAGTTAAAAAAATAAAAGAGTAACAATAAAATAACAATAACGAGGCTATATACAGGGTTGGGGTGTAGGGTTTGAGTAAAGCCTGAAGGTAGCGAGGGCAGTTCCTCTTGCTGATCAGTAGGCAAGTACTATGGTCTTGTAGTGGATGGTGGAGTGTGCAGAGGAGTGGGGTGACCTTGGGAAGGTTGAACACCTTTGGCAGCTATTACAGTGATTACAGTTGTGAGTCTTTCTGGGCAAGTCTCTTAAGAGCTTTCCACACCTCAATTGTGCAACATTTGCCCATTGTTCTTTTCAGAAATATTCAAGCTCTGTCAAATTGGTTATTGATCACTGGTAGACAACCATTTTTCAGGTCTTGCAATTTTTTTTTTTTCTTAAGTCAAAACTGAAACTCGGCCACTCAGGAACATTCACTGTATTCTTGGTAAGCAGCTCCGATGTAGATTTGGCCTTGTGTTTTAGGTTACTGTTTTTCTGAAAGGTGAATTAATCTCCCAGTGCCTGATGGAAAGCACAATGAACCAGGTTTTCCTCTAGGATTATGCCTGTGTTTAGCTTAATTCCTTTCCTTTTATATCCTGAAAAACTCTGCAGTCCTTAACAATGACAAGCATACCCATAACGTGATGCAGCCACCACTATGATTGAACGTATGGAGAGTGGAACTCAGTAATACGTTTAGTTGGATTTGTCCCACACATAACACTTTGTATTCAGGACAAAAAGTGAATTGCTTTGCCACGTTTTTTTTGCAGTATAACTTTAGCGCCTTGTTGCAAACAGGATACATGTTTTTGCAGTATAACTTTAGCGCCTTGTTGCAAACAGGATACATGTTTTTGCAGTATAACTTTAGCGCCTTGTTGCAAACAGGATACATGTTTTTGCAGTATAACTTTAGCGCCTTGTTGCAAACAGGATACATGTTTTTGCAGTATAACTTTAGCGCCTTGTTGCAAAAAGGATACATGTTTTTGCAGTATAACTTTAGCGCCTTGTTGCAAACAGGATACATGTTTTTGCAGTATAACTTTAGCGCCTTGTTGCAAACAGGATACATGTTTTTGCAGTATAACTTTAGCGCCTTGTTGCAAACAGGATACATGTTTTTGCAGTATAACTTTAGCGCCTTGTTGCAAACAGGATACATGTTTTTGCAGTATAACTTTAGCGCCTTGTTGCAAACAGGATACATGTTTTTGCAGTATAACTTTAGCGCCTTGTTGCAAACAGGATACATGTTTTTGCAGTATAACTTTAGCGCCTTGTTGCAAAAAGGATACATGTTTTTGCAGTATAACTTTAGCGCCTTGTTGCAAACAGGATACATGTTTTTGCAGTATAACTTTAGCGCCTTGTTGCAAACAGGATACATGTTTTTGCAGTATAACTTTAGCGCCTTGTTGCAAACAGGATACATGTTTTTGCAGTATAACTTTAGCGCCTTGTTGCAAACAGGATACATGTTTTTGCAGTATAACTTTAGCGCCTTGTTGCAAACAGGATACATGTTTTTGCAGTATAACTTTAGCGCCTTGTTGCAAACAGGATACATGTTTTTGCAGTATAACTTTAGCGCCTTGTTGCAAACAGGATACATGTTTTTGCAGTATAACTTTAGCGCCTTGTTGCAAACAGGATACATGTTTTTGCAGTATAACTTTAGCGCCTTGTTGCAAACAGGATACATGTTTTTGCAGTATAACTTTAGCGCCTTGTTGCAAACAGGATACATGTTTTTGCAGTATAACTTTAGCGCCTTGTTGCAAACAGGATACATGTTTTTGCAGTATAACTTTAGCGCCTTGTTGCAAACAGGATACATGTTTTTGCAGTATAACTTTAGCGCCTTGTTGCAAACAGGATACATGTTTTTGCAGTATAACTTTAGCGCCTTGTTGCAAAAAGGATACATGTTTTTGCAGTATAACTTTAGCGCCTTGTTGCAAACAGGATACATGTTTTTGCAGTATAACTTTAGCGCCTTGTTGCAAACAGGATACATGTTTTTGCAGTATAACTTTAGCGCCTTGTTGCAAACAGGATACATGTTTTTGCAGTATAACTTTAGCGCCTTGTTGCAAACAGGATACATGTTTTTGCAGTATAACTTTAGCGCCTTGTTGCAAACAGGATACATGTTTTTGCAGTATAACTTTAGCGCCTTGTTGCAAACAGGATACATGTTTTTGCAGTATAACTTTAGCGCCTTGTTGCAAACAGGATACATGTTTTTGCAGTATAACTTTAGCGCCTTGTTGCAAACAGGATACATGTTTTTGCAGTATAACTTTAGCGCCTTGTTGCAAACAGGATACATGTTTTTGCAGTATAACTTTAGCGCCTTGTTGCAAACAGGATACATGTTTTTGCAGTATAACTTTAGCGCCTTGTTGCAAACAGGATACATGTTTTTGCAGTATAACTTTAGCGCCTTGTTGCAAACAGGATACATGTTTTTGCAGTATAACTTTAGCGCCTTGTTGCAAACAGGATACATGTTTTTGCAGTATAACTTTAGCGCCTTGTTGCAAACAGGATACATGTTTTTGCAGTATAACTTTAGCGCCTTGTTGCAAACAGGATACATGTTTTTGCAGTATAACTTTAGCGCCTTGTTGCAAACAGGATACATGTTTTTGCAGTATAACTTTAGCGCCTTGTTGCAAACAGGATACATGTTTTTGCAGTATAACTTTAGCGCCTTGTTGCAAAAAGGATACATGTTTTTGCAGTATAACTTTAGCGCCTTGTTGCAAACAGGATACATGTTTTTGCAGTATAACTTTAGCGCCTTGTTGCAAACAGGATACATGTTTTTGCAGTATAACTTTAGCGCCTTGTTGCAAACAGGATACATGTTTTTGCAGTATAACTTTAGCGCCTTGTTGCAAACAGGATACATGTTTTTGCAGTATAACTTTAGCGCCTTGTTGCAAACAGGATACATGTTTTTGCAGTATAACTTTAGCGCCTTGTTGCAAACAGGATACATGTTTTTGCAGTATAACTTTAGCGCCTTGTTGCAAACAGGATACATGTTTTTGCAGTATAACTTTAGCGCCTTGTTGCAAACAGGATACATGTTTTTGCAGTATAACTTTAGCGCCTTGTTGCAAACAGGATACATGTTTTTGCAGTATAACTTTAGCGCCTTGTTGCAAACAGGATACATGTTTTTGCAGTATAACTTTAGCGCCTTGTTGCAAACAGGATACATGTTTTTGCAGTATAACTTTAGCGCCTTGTTGCAAACAGGATACATGTTTTTGCAGTATAACTTTAGCGCCTTGTTGCAAACAGGATACATGTTTTTGCAGTATAACTTTAGCGCCTTGTTGCAAACAGGATACATGTTTTTGCAGTATAACTTTAGCGCCTTGTTGCAAACAGGATACATGTTTTTGCAGTATAACTTTAGCGCCTTGTTGCAAACAGGATACATGTTTTTGCAGTATAACTTTAGCGCCTTGTTGCAAACAGGATACATGTTTTTGCAGTATAACTTTAGCGCCTTGTTGCAAACAGGATACATGTTTTTGCAGTATAACTTTAGCGCCTTGTTGCAAACAGGATACATGTTTTTGCAGTATAACTTTAGCGCCTTGTTGCAAACAGGATACATGTTTTTGCAGTATAACTTTAGCGCCTTGTTGCAAACAGGATACATGTTTTTGCAGTATAACTTTAGCGCCTTGTTGCAAACAGGATACATGTTTTTGCAGTATAACTTTAGCGCCTTGTTGCAAACAGGATACATGTTTTTGCAGTATAACTTTAGCGCCTTGTTGCAAACAGGATACATGTTTTTGCAGTATAACTTTAGCGCCTTGTTGCAAACAGGATACATGTTTTTGCAGTATAACTTTAGCGCCTTGTTGCAAACAGGATACATGTTTTTGCAGTATAACTTTAGCGCCTTGTTGCAAACAGGATACATGTTTTTGCAGTATAACTTTAGCGCCTTGTTGCAAACAGGATACATGTTTTTGCAGTATAACTTTAGCGCCTTGTTGCAAACAGGATACATGTTTTTGCAGTATAACTTTAGCGCCTTGTTGCAAACAGGATACATGTTTGTTTTTTTTTTTTTCTGTACAAACGTCCTTCTTTTCACTCTGTCATTTGGGTTAGTATTTCGCAGTAACTACAATGTTGTTGGTCCATCCAAATGTTTCTCCTATCACAGCAGTTTCCTTCCTCTTTGCCAACTGAGTTAGGAAGGATGCCTTTATCTCTGTAGTGACTGGCTGTATTGATACACCATCCGAAGTGTAATTAATAACTTCACAATGCTCAAAGGGATATTCTACCTCTGCTTTTGTTTTTTCACCCATCTACCAATAGGTGCCTTTCTTTGTGAGGCATTGGAAACCCTCCCTGGTCTTTGTGGTTGAATCTATGTTTGAAATTCACTACTCGACTGAGGGACCTTACAGATAATTGTACGTGTGGGGTACAGAGATGAGGTAGTCTTTCAAAAATCATGTTATACATTATTATTGCACACAGAGTGAGTCCATGCAACTTATAATGTGGCTTGTTAAGCACATTTTTACTCCTGAATTTAGGATTGCCATAAGAAAAATGTTGAATAGTTATTGACTCAAGACATTTCAGCTTTTCATTTTTTATGAATTGACATAATGGGGTATTGTGTGTAGGCAAGTGACAAAAAAAAATCTCAATTTAATTCATTTTAAATTCAGGCTGCAACACAACCAAATATGAAAAAACTCAAGGGGTGTGACTACCTTCTGAAGCCACTTTAAGTTTACAATTGGCTCATTTATACCCCTCCTCTCCCCTGTAACTATTCCCCAGGTCGTTGCTGCAAATGAGAACGTGCTCTCAGTCAACTTACCTGGTAAAATAAAGGATAAATAAATAAATAAAATAAAATGTGCCATAGAGTGCAGTATATGTAATCGACCACTAGATGTCAGTATATGCAATACCTATGTTTTCCCCAGTCGAAAATTGTGAATAGGCATATCCAGACATCTTCATGTTATTAAGCTTTATATGGTACATAGTTTCCAGGACATATAATGCAGCCTCACATTCTGGTACAGTATATGTAGCCCTTTAAATCTCTGTGTAGTGTTTCAGTTTACCATGGCACCATGTGCAGCTAACTACACCCTGTCAGATCATGACTGAAGCCTCTCAGCACATGAACAGGGGACAGCTCATAGAAGTACAATTAAAAGAACAACAAACCGATTAGAATGAGTAGAACGAACATTCCCATTCAAAAAATGTTCTGTGCAATGCAAAGAAAAGTGTTCCCAAATGTGCTTCAACCCAGCTTGAACAAAAAGGGAATCAGGCTAAGGAACTTCCCCAAATTATTCCTTACCCCAGGACACTTCAACTGTCCAGGAAAAAAAAAAAAAAAGAAGCACTCTGTTTCTGCATAGACCTGATGATTTATTGACTGGAGATACAAACAGGCTTGCATGTTCTGTACACAGAATCATAATACATGATGCTAAAATGCAGAACTTTCCCAGTTTTATGATCTACAGATATATTGGATTTATGCTTATAGCAACAGACTTAGAATTTAAAAAATTTGGATTAAGATTTAAAATGGTATACTTATCACGCCTTCTCTCAGAATCGAATTCCTTTCTCAGACAGCTCTCTACACATGATGCAACAATGACAAACTCTACATGCAAGCCATGCCACTGGGCGGCAGGTAGCCTGGTGGTTAGAGCGTTGGACTACTAACCGAAAGGTTGCGAGGTTGAATCCCTGAGCTGACAAGGTAAAAATATGTTGTTCATCCCCTGAACAAGTCAGTTAACCCACTGTTCTTAGCTTAGGCTATCATTGAAAATAAGAATTTGTTCTTAACTGACTTGCCTAGTTAAATAAATATGAAGTGTCTCTCTCTCTCTCCCAGGCCGGCAGACCTTATGTGTCCCAGGGCCAGCTACAGTGAGGCCAGCCAGACCATGCCTCCTACCCTTCCAGACGCTACACATCCATTGGTAAACCCAGACCTCCACCCCCTCCTTCCCCCCCAACATACCCTAATACTCTCTCCCACTTCACCCCTCACCCCCACCCGGCCTGCCTGCCCCTGAACAACTGCTCTGACTCAATCAACGGATTACAGATGACTCTCTTCTCTCTCTTTCTCTCTCTCTTTTTTTCATTCTCTCTCTTGACTTTTCTTTTCTTTCCATGCCGGATGAAAGGGCTCCCAGACACCCACTCCATACGCATACCATTCGGGCCGGGACACACAGGAAGTCTGTGTGCTCACTGCTGCACAGAGGGGAGGGGTCAGGGGGGGAGGGAGGGGGTTCAGGAGGGGGGGGGGGACAGAGTACAGAGGGAGAAAGTGGGAGAGTAAATAGAGAGAGAGGGGGACTAGAGAGAGAGGGGTAAATGCAAGTCATGTGAACCTCATGAGCGCAAACTTTTACAAAAGTCCAAATTTTGTTTTCTCGCTCACCAACTGGGCGTGTTTTGGAGTGCAATCTTTTATTACCCTTCTTTTCTCACTGTCTTTCACTCTCTCCCTTTTATGCTGTTGTGTGTTGTAGTTGGGACCAAACTCATTTGTGTTTGTTGAGTTGACCTATATTGCTATATGTTCCTGCATACAATCAGATATGTCGGCCTGCCTTTAATTGACTTGGAATTTTGAACAAAACAGCTCACTCTTTCCTGGGTGTATTGAACCAGTATTGCTGTTGTGTTGCTCATCAAACACTAATTGAAGCGTTAAACGTTAAATCTCATTTGCACACTACTGACATATTTTGTAGTCCCATCTTTACGACGTAGTAACATGTTTGTGCTGCTTCCATGTTGTGCTGCTGTCATGTGTTGCTACCATGCTGTGTTGTTGTCGTGATGTGTGTTTTGTCTTACATTTTTATTTTTAATCCCAGCCCCGTCCCTGCAGGAGGCCTTTTGCCTCTTGGTTGAACGTCATTGTAAATAAGAATTTGTTCTTGCCTAGTTAAATAAAGTTGAAATAAACAAGTACAAAATGAAAATGAGTCTGGGTAGTACATGATAGCATCATAATGTTGTCTCTCTGAGGATCCTTGGGATTTTGTGGATGCAGCAGATAGTATAGCTATAGTACCACTCAAAACATTTGGACACACCTACTCACACCTACTCATTAAAGGGTATTTCTATATTTTACTATTTTCTACATTATAGGATAATAGGGAAGACATCAACACTATTAAATAACACATATGGAGTAATTTAGTAACCAAAAAAGTGTTAAACGAATCAAAATATATTTATATTTGAGATTCTTCAAAGTAGGCACCCTTATCCTTGATGATAGCTTTGCACACTATTGGCATTCTCTCAACCATTTCTTTCCTCCTTGATGAGTTTGAGCCAATAGGTTGTGTTGTGTCAGAAGACAGCCCTATTTGGAAAAAGACCAAGTCCATATTATTTCAAGAACAGTTCAAATAAGCAAAGAGAAATGACTGTCTGTCATTACTTTGAAAGTTTATTCAAGTGCAGTCGCAAAAACCATCACGCGCTATGACTAAACTGGCTCTCATGAGGACTGCCAAAGGACAGGAAGACCCAGAGTTACATCTGCTGCAGAGGATAAGTTCACTAGAGTTAACTGCACCTCATATTGCAGCCCAAATAAATACTTTACAGAGTTCAAGTAACAGACACCTGTCAACATCAACTGTTCAGAGGAGACTGTGTGAATCACGCCTTCATTGTCGAATTGCTGCAAAGAAACCACCACTAAAGGACACCAATAATAAGAAGAGACTTGTTTGGGTCAAGAAACATGAGCAATGGACATTAGGCTGGTGGAAATTTGTCCTTTGATCTGATGAGTCCAAATTTGAGATTTTTGGTTCCAACCACCGAGTCTTTGTAAGAGGCAGAGTACGTGAACGAATGATCTCTGCATGTGTCGTTCCCCCGTGAAGCATGAAGGAGGAGGTGTGGGGGTGCTTTGCTGGTAACACTGTCTGGGATTTATTTAGAATTCAAGGCACACTTAACCAGCATGGCTACCACAGCATTCTGCAGTGGTACGCATCCCATCTGGTTTGCGCTTATCATTTGTTTTTCAAAAGGACAAAGACTCAAAACACACCTCCAGGCTGTGTAAGGGCTATTGACCAAGGAGAGTGATGGCGTGCTGCATCAGATGACCTGGCCTCTACAATCACCCAACCTCAAACCAATTGAGATGGTTTAGGATGAGTTGGATCGCAAATGTGGGAACTCCTTCAAGACTGTTGGAAAAGCATTCCTCATGAAGCTGGTTGAGAGGATGCGTGCAAAGCTGTCATCAAATGGTGGCTATGTTGTTTAACACTTTCTTGATTCCATGTGTGTTATTTCATAGTTTTGAGGTCTTCACTATTATTCTACAATTTAGAAAATAGTAAAAATGAAGATCAATTTGATGTGTTCAAACTTTTGACTGGTACTGTATAAAGTACACTGCTCAAAAAATAAAAGGAACACGTAAACAACACAATGTAACTCCAAGTCAATCACACTTCTGTGAAATCAAACTGTCCACTTAGGAAGCAACACTGATTGACAATACATTCCACATGCTGTTGTGCAAATGGAATAGACAACAGGTTGAAATTATAGGCAATTAGCAAGACACCCCCAATAAAGGAGTGGTTCTGCAGGTGGTGAGCACAGACTACTTCTCAGTTCCTATGCTTCCTGGCTGATGTTTTGGTCACTTTTGAATGCTGGCGGTGCTTTCACTCTAGTTGTAGCATGAGACGGAGTCTACAACACACACAAGTGGCTCAGGTAGTGCAGCTCATCCAGGATGGCACATCAATGCGAGCTGTGGCAAGAAGGTTTGCTGTGTCTGTCAGCGTAGTGTCCAGAGCATGGAGGCGCTACCAGGAGACAGGCCAGTACATCAGGAGACGTGGAGGAGGCCGTAGGAGGGCAACAACCCAGCAGCAGGACCGCTACCTCCGCCTTTGTGCAAGGAGGAGCAGGAGGAGCACTGCCAGAGCCCTGCAAAATGACCTCCAGCAGGGCACAAATGTTCATGTGTCTGCTCAAACGGTCAGAAACAGACTCCATGAGGGTTGTAGGAGGGCCCGATGTCCACAGGTGGGGGTTGTGCTTACAGTCCAACACCGTGCAGGACGTTTTGCATTTGCCAGAGAACACCAAGATTGGCAAATTCGCCACTGGCACCCTGTGTTCTTCACAGATGAAAGCAGGTTCACACTGAGCACATGTGACCGACGTGACAGACGAGTCTGGAGACGCCATGGAGAACGTTCTGCTGCCTGCAACATCCTCCAGCATGACCAGTTTGGCGGTGGGTCAGTCATGGTGTGGGGTGGCATTTCTTTGGGGGCCGCACAGCCCTCCATGAGCTCGCCAAAGGTAGCCTGACTGCCATTAGGTACCGAGATAAGATCCTCAGACCCCTTGTGAGACCATATGCTGGTGCGGTTGGCCCTGGGTTCCTCCTAATGCAAGACAATGCTAGACCTCATGTGGCTGGAGTGTGTCAGCAGTTCCTGCAAGAGGAAGGCATTGATGCTATGGACTGGCCCGCCCGTTCCCCAGACCTGAATCCAATTGAGCACATCTGGGACATCATGTCTCGCTCCATCCACAAACCCCACGTTGCACCACAGACTGTCCAGGAGTTGGCGGATGCTTTAGGCCAGGTCTGGGAGGAGATCCCTCAGGAGACCATCCGCCACCTCATCAGAAGCATGCCCAGGCATTGTAGGGAGGTCATACAGGCACGTGGAGGCCACACACACTACTGAGCCTCATTTTGACTTGTTTTAAGGACATTACATCAAAGTTGGATCAGCCTGTAGTGTCGTTTTCCACTTTAATTTTGAGTGTGACTCCAAATCCAGACCTCCATGGGTTGATAAATTTGATTTCCATTGATAACTGTTGTGTGATTTTGTTGTCAGCACATTCAACTATGTAAAGAAAAAAGTATTTAATAAGAATATTTCATTCATTCAGATCTAGGATGTGTTATTTTAGTGTTCCCTTTATTTGTTTGAGCAGTGTATATACGTTTGCTATATAAAAAGTCAGTGAAGCCATTTGAAACAAATTGTTTTTCTTCAAGGTCCCTAGCATTGGTAAGGAAATTAGCTTTAGTATGCATATTCTATGGAAATTGAAATAATTGCAGTTACGTGTGTGTCTAACCACACATCTGCCACTCCCAAGGACCGGCGTCAAGTCGCATGCTTTGAATCACTGTACATTTGTGCCTGGTAGAGAGTAACTAACTGCCTCTCGCTGGATCAGACAGAGGCTGACGCATGGTTCCTCCTCCAATGTGTCTGTTTCTCTCTCACACACTTTCTCACTTTCTCTTCCCTATTTTTCCTTGTCCTCGTTATCTCCCTCTCTTCAAATGTTTCATTTTGTTCTTTTTCTCTTTCACACTTTCTTTCTCCCTTTCTCTGCCCTCGTTTTCCTTCTCTGTTCCTTCTCTCTCTCACTCTCCAAATTGTTCTCTTGTCTCTCCATTAAACACTCACATACTGTACATCTACGTACTATGCACAAACACCTGAGAACAGGCTCATTTCCCACCATATTCATGGTGTTAATCCTGTGGTGAGCTGAGGCAGTCTCCCTCTCCTCTGATTGGTTTGGTTAGGGAAAAAGTGTCAGGTGACTAATCAGGCCACATTACTATAATGTTTGATCATGACCTCCTGACTGCCTAGCTCTGAGCGTGTGTGTGTTTGTGTGTGTGTGTGTGTGGCTGGCTGGCTCCTTCCATGGAATCTGCAGAGGTGCCAGGGAAACACCATGATGTCACCGGCCTGCTCCAGGACCCTACAAAGAGAGACACATTCCTCTCTGTCAGATCTGAGCCTTCACCATGTTAACACTGACTGTGCTGCACCGACCGACCGCAGCCAGACTGAACCAGTCAGGAGTCTCCCTCTTACATTCCCGCTCTCGCTCTCTGTCTCTCTCTCTCTATCTCTCTCTCTTTCTTTTACCAGGCCCCAACCCACCTACGCACGCCTGTTTTAGATCTACCGCTTCTGTGTGTGTGTGTGTGTGTGTGTGTGTGTGTGTGTGTGTGTGTGTGTGTGTGTGTGTGTGTGTGTGTGTGTGTGTGTGTGTGTGTGTGTGTGTGCACGCGCTTTCCCCTAACCCGGTGAGCAGCGGAAAGATACGCACTAATCCCCTGCCTTTCCGGCCTTGACCTCCATCTCAACAGAACACACACCCCGACGATCCCTGACCTTTGACTGTAAACAGACTGGTCAGCTTATCCGGTTGTTGCCCTTAAGCTATCTCACTCTGCAGGCACTCCGTGCAGCTCTTAAAGCACCCCTGTCCTTAAAAAAACACTTCCCAATGAGTGTTTGTGAGATAGTCAAGAGAAGAGCTCCTCTAAAACCGTTGTATTGAATTCCTAAATGTGTGTTACAGGTTCAAGAAAAAGGCCCCTTCAAAGGAACAATTCAAGATTTTGGGAATGAAGCCTATTATCTAGTTCCCCAGGGTCAGATGAACTCGTAAATGTAATGTTGATGTCTTGCGCTAAGCTAGTTAGCATTGGCTTGCAAAACTACTTCTAACTTCATAAAAACATAACATTTTTATCCACTAGTACGTTTGATTCTGGCGAAGTAGATAAATGGCTTCATTGCCAAAATCACGAATTATCCCTTTAAACATTGAATTCCCAATGTGTGTTTGTTAGATAATGAAATTCTTCTTCCGTATGCTTGTTGTAATGTTACCAAGAATTGCAGCACTACAAGAGTGTGGAGTGTGGCGGCTGGCTTCCGGGTTAAGCGGGCAGTGCGTCAAGAAGCAGTGCGGCTTGGTTGGGTCGTGTTTCGGAGGACGCATGGCTCTCGACCTTTGCCTCTCCCGAGTCTGTACGGGAGTTGCAGAGATGAGACAAGAACTGTAACTGCCAAATTGATACCACGAAATTGGGGAGAAAAAAGGGGTAAAATAATTTTTTCAAGTGTGGAGTGTGTGTACCACAGGAGGTTGGTGGCATCTTAATTGGGGAGGACGGTCTCGTGGTAATGGCTGGAGCGGCATCGGTGGAATGGTGTCAAACACATCAGGTTTCCATGGTTTCCATGTGTTTGATGCCATTCCATTTACTCCGTTCCAGGCATTATTATGAGCCGTCCTCCCCTCAGCAGCCTCCACTGGTGTGTACACTGACCTCTGTAGTCTGTACTGCAGGGACATGTACAGTTTCTATGGCTGTATTGTTCCGTGTATGTCAGGGTGTTGACAGCCGAAATGCTGTGAATGCATGGGTCATGTGGGTGGAGGCTGGCGTGCACAACTGCTGTGTACTAAGTCATGATCCCACTGTCTGCTTTGTCAGTTTGTCTCTGCCGTCAATTAGTGTCATTGAACAACTCACTCTCACCCAGTGTCAACCCACCCTGACATAGTCTGACAAGATAAACTGGAGGTGACTTATCAACATTGTCATCCTTTCCTGGTGCCTATAAGGTCATTACAATGCTGCATAGGGAGACAACCATGTATACAAATGTTCCTGTCTAAGTCAAGTCTGTCAGCGAATGCTTTGGATGCTGTAGTAGTGGTCACACTTCTGAGAAGGTTACTGTTAGTCTGTGCAGATTGTTGCATCATAATTTGAACCCCAAAAAATGTCATTGTGTACCGGTCACACGTGTTACCACTTAGTGTCTTGTAAAGATAAATCCAAAGGGGATTTAGAAACTAGGGCTAATGTTTCGATCGAAGAACATGATGGAAGTGATCCGATGTTTAGCATTCATGAGGATAAGACAGTTGTGTCCGATACAGGGAACACTGTAAATCAAAGTCTTTCAACTCAGTCTGTTGGAAGAGCAGAGCAGATGTAGTCAGGGGCAATATCATATTTTCATAGAACTGCACAGCCGGTTGTTGATTAGCCCTTGGATACTCTAGAGTACCACACCCTAGCAATTAACATGCGATTACTGCCACATTATCATGTTTAGTGCAACATGAGACATCTCTATATCTGTCTGTTCAATCTGCACAGTAAAGTATTTAATGCAGTAATTCATGCATTTCATGTAGTAGTTAACGCTCAGTAAAACAGAGTATGTGGTGTAGTCTTTCATGACATAGTTAATGCTCAGTAAAACAGAGTATGTGGTGTAGTCTTTCATGACATAATTCATGCACAGTAAAACAGAGTATGTGGTGTAGTCTTTCATGACATAGTTCATGCACAGTAAAACAGAGTATGTGGTGTAGTCTTTCATGACATAATTCATGCACAGTAAAACAGAGTATGTGGAGTAGTCTTTCATGACATAATTCATGCACAGTAAAACAGAGTATGTGGTGTAGTCTTTCATGACATAGTTCATGCACAGTAAAAAAGAGTATGTGGTGTAGTCTTTCATGACATAGTTCATGCACAGTAAAACAGAGTATGTGGTGTAGTCTTTCATGACATAGTTCATGCACAGTAAAACAGAGTATGTGGTGTAGTCTTTCATGACATAATTCATGCACAGTAAAACAGAGTATGTGGAGTAGTCTTTCATGACATAGTTCATGCACAGTAAAACAGAGTATGTGGTGTAGTCTTTCATGACATAGTTCATGCACAGTAAAACAGAGTATGTGGTGTAGTCTTTCATGACATAGTTCATGCACAGTAAAACAGAGTATGTGGTGTAGTCTTTCATGACATAGTTCATGCACAGTAAAACAGAGTATGTGGTGTAGTCTTTCATGACATAATTCATGCACAGTAAAACAGAGTATGTGGTGTAGTCTTCATGACATAATTCATGCACAGTAAAACAGAGTATGTGGTGTAGTCTTTCATGACATAATTCATGCACAGTAAAACAGAGTATGTGGTGTAGTCTTTCATGACATAATTAATGCACAGTAAAACAGAGTATGTGGTGTAGTCTTTCATGACATAGTTCATGCACAGTAAAACAGAGTATGTGGTGTAGTCTTTCATGACATAATTCATGCACAGTAAAACAGAGTATGTGGAGTAGACTTTCATGACATAATTCATGCACAGTAAAACAGAGTATGTGGTGTAGTCTTTCATGACATAATTCATGCACAGTAAAACAGAGTATGTGGTGTAGTCTTTCATGACATAATTCATGCACAGTTAAACAGAGTATGTGGTGTAGTCTTTCATGACATAATTCATGCACAGTAAAACTGAGTATGTGGTGTAGTCTTTCATGACATAATTCATGCACAGTAAAACAGAGTATGTGGTGTAGTCTTTCATGACATAGTTCATGCACAGTAAAACAGAGTATGTGGTGTAGTCTTTCATGACATAGTTCATGCACAGTAAAACAGAGTATGTGGTGTAGTCTTTCATGACATAGTTCATGCACAGTAAAACAGAGTATGTGGTGTAGTCTTTCATGACATAATTCATGCACAGTAAAACAGAGTATGTGGAGTAGTCTTTCATGACATAATTCATGCACAGTAAAACAGAGTATGTGGTGTAGTCTTTCATGACATAGTTCATGCACAGTAAAACAGAGTATGTGGTGTAGTCTTTCATGACATAGTTCATGCACAGTAAAACAGAGTATGTGGTGTAGTCTTTCATGACATAGTTCATGCACAGTAAAACAGAGTATGTGGTGTAGTCTTTCATGACATAGTTCATGCACAGTAAAACAGAGTATGTGGTGTAGTCTTTCATGACATAGTTAACGCTCAGTAAAACAGAGTATGTGGTGTAGTCTTTCATGACATAGTTCATGCACAGTAAAACAGAGTATGTGGTGTAGTCTTTCATGACATAATTCATGCACAGTAATACAGAGTATGTGGAGTAGTCTTTCATGACATAATTCATGCACAGTAAAACAGAGTATGTGGTGTAGTCTTTCATGACATAGTTCATGCACAGTAAAACAGAGTATGTGGTGTAGTCTTTCATGACATAGTTCATGCACAGTAAAACAGAGTATGTGGTGTAGTCTTTCATGACATAATTCATGCACAGTAAAACAGAGTATGTGGTGTAGTCTTTCATGACATAATTCATGCACAGTAAAACAGAGTATGTGGTGTAGTCTTTCATGACATAATTAATGCACAGTAAAACAGAGTATGTGGTGTAGTCTTTCATGACATAGTTCATGCACAGTAAAACAGAGTATGTGGTGTAGTCTTTCATGACATAATTCATGCACAGTAAAACAGAGTATGTGGAGTAGACTTTCATGACATAATTCATGCACAGTAAAACAGAGTATGTGGTGTAGTCTTTCATGACATAATTCATGCACAGTAAAACAGAGTATGTGGTGTAGTCTTTCATGACATAATTCATGCACAGTTAAACAGAGTATGTGGTGTAGTCTTTCATGACATAATTCATGCACAGTAAAACTGAGTATGTGGTGTAGTCTTTCATGACATAATTCATGCACAGTAAAACAGAGTATGTGGTGTAGTCTTTCATGACATAGTTCATGCACAGTAAAACAGAGTATGTGGTGTAGTCTTTCATGACATAGTTCATGCACAGTAAAACAGAGTATGTGGTGTAGTCTTTCATGACATAGTTCATGCACAGTAAAACAGAGTATGTGGTGTAGTCTTTCATGACATAATTCATGCACAGTAAAACAGAGTATGTGGAGTAGTCTTTCATGACATAATTCATGCACAGTAAAACAGAGTATGTGGTGTAGTCTTTCATGACATAGTTCATGCACAGTAAAACAGAGTATGTGGTGTAGTCTTTCATGACATAGTTCATGCACAGTAAAACAGAGTATGTGGTGTAGTCTTTCATGACATAGTTCATGCACAGTAAAACAGAGTATGTGGTGTAGTCTTTCATGACATAGTTCATGCACAGTAAAACAGAGTATGTGGTGTAGTCTTTCATGACATAGTTAACGCTCAGTAAAACAGAGTATGTGGTGTAGTCTTTCATGACATAGTTCATGCACAGTAAAACAGAGTATGTGGTGTAGTCTTTCATGACATAATTCATGCACAGTAAAACAGAGTATGTGGAGTAGTCTTTCATGACATAATTCATGCACAGTAAAACAGAGTATGTGGTGTAGTCTTTCATGACATAGTTCATGCACAGTAAAACAGAGTATGTGGTGTAGTCTTTCATGACATAGTTCATGCACAGTAAAACAGAGTATGTGGTGTAGTCTTTCATGACATAGTTCATGCACAGTAAAACAGAGTATGTGGTGTAGTCTTTCATGACATAGTTCATGCACAGTAAAACAGAGTATGTGGTGTAGTCTTTCATGACATAGTTAACGCTCAGTAAAACAGAGTATGTGGTGTAGTCTTTCATGACATAGTTCATGCACAGTAAAACAGAGTATGTGGTGTAGTCTTTCATGACATAGTTAACGCTCAGTAAAACAGAGTATGTGGTGTAGTCTTTCATGACATAGTTCATGCACAGTAAAACAGAGTATGTGGTGTAGTCTTTCATGACATAGTTCATGCACAGTAAAACAGAGTATGTGGTGTAGTCTTTCATGACATAGTTCATGCACAGTAAAACAGAGTATGTGGTGTAGTCTTTCATGACATAGTTCATGCACAGTAAAACAGAGTATGTGGTGTAGTCTTTCATGACATAATTCATGCACAGTAAAACAGAGTATGTGGTGTAGTCTTTCATGACATAATTCATGCACAGTAAAACAGAGTATGTGGTGTAGTCTTTCATGACATAATTCATGCACAGTAAAACAGAGTATGTGGTGTAGTCTTTCATGACATAGTTCATGCACAGTAAAACAGAGTATGTGGTGTAGTCTTTCATGACATAGTTAACGCTCAGTAAAACAGAGTATGTGGTGTAGTCTTTCATGACATAGTCCATGCACAGTAAAACAGAGTATGTGGTGTAGTCTTTCATGACATAGTTAACGCTCAGTAAAACAGAGTATGTGGTGTAGTCTTTCATGACATAGTTCATGCACAGTAAAACAGAGTATGTGGTGTAGTCTTTCATGACATAGTTCATGCACAGTAAAACAGAGTATGTGGTGTAGTCTTTCATGACATAGTTCATGCACAGTAAAACAGAGTATGTGGTGTAGTCTTTCATGACATAGTTCATGCACAGTAAAACAGAGTATGTGGTGTAGTCTTTCATGACATAATTCATGCACAGTAAAACAGAGTATGTGGTGTAGTCTTTCATGACATAATTCATGCACAGTAAAACAGAGTATGTGGTGTAGTCTTTCATGACATAATTAATGCACAGTAAAACAGAGTATGTGGTGTAGTCTTTCATGACATAGTTCATGCACAGTAAAACAGAGTATGTGGTGTAGTCTTTCATGACATAATTCATGCACAGTAAAACAGAGTATGTGGAGTAGACTTTCATGACATAATTCATGCACAGTAAAACAGAGTATGTGGTGTAGTCTTTCATGACATAATTCATGCACAGTAAAACAGAGTATGTGGTGTAGTCTTTCATGACATAATTAATGCACAGTAAAACAGAGTATGTGGTGTAGTCTTTCATGACATAGTTCATGCACAGTAAAACAGAGTATGTGGTGTAGTCTTTCATGACATAATTCATGCACAGTAAAACAGAGTATGTGGAGTAGACTTTCATGACATAATTCATGCACAGTAAAACAGAGTATGTGGTGTAGTCTTTCATGACATAATTCATGCACAGTAAAACAGAGTATGTGGTGTAGTCTTTCATGACATAGTTCATGCACAGTAAAACAGAGTATGTGGTGTAGTCTTTCATGACATAATTCATGCACAGTAAAACAGAGTATGTGGAGTAGTCTTTCATGACATAATTCATGCACAGTAAAACAGAGTATGTGGTGTAGTCTTTCATGACATAGTTCATGCACAGTAAAACAGAGTACGTGGTGTAGTCTTTCATGACATAGTTCATGCACAGTAAAACAGAGTATGTGGTGTAGTCTTTCATGACATAGTTCATGCACAGTAAAACAGAGTATGTGGTGTAGTCTTTCATGACATAGTTCATGCACAGTAAAACAGAGTATGTGGTGTAGTCTTTCATGACATAGTTAACGCTCAGTAAAACAGAGTATGTGGTGTAGTCTTTCATGACATAGTTCATGCACAGTAAAACAGAGTATGTGGTGTAGTCTTTCATGACATAATTCATGCACAGTAAAACAGAGTATGTGGTGTAGTCTTTCATGACATAGTTCATGCACAGTAAAACAGAGTATGTGGTGTAGTCTTTCATGACATAGTTAACGCTCAGTAAAACAGAGTATGTGGTGTAGTCTTTCATGACATAGTTCATGCACAGTAAAACAGAGTATGTGGTGTAGTCTTTCATGACATAGTTAACGCTCAGTAAAACAGAGTATGTGGTGTAGTCTTTCATGACATAGTTCATGCACAGTAAAACAGAGTATGTGGTGTAGTCTTTCATGACATAGTTCATGCACAGTAAAACAGAGTATGTGGTGTAGTCTTTCATGACATAGTTCATGCACAGTAAAACAGAGTATGTGGTGTAGTCTTTCATGACATAGTTCATGCACAGTAAAACAGAGTATGTGGTGTAGTCTTTCATGACATAATTCATGCACAGTAAAACAGAGTATGTGGTGTAGTCTTTCATGACATAATTCATGCACAGTTAAACAGAGTATGTGGTGTAGTCTTTCATGACATAATTCATGCACAGTAAAACTGAGTATGTAGTGTAATCTTTCATGACATAGTTAACGCTCAGTAAAACAGAGTATGTGGTGTAGTCTTTCATGACATAGTTCAAGCACAGTAAAACAGAGTATGTGGTGTAGTGTTTCATGACATAATTCATGCACAGTAAAACAGAGTATGTGGTGTAGTCTTTCATGACATAATTCATGCACAGTAAAACTGAGTATGTAGTGTAGTCTTTCATGACATAGTTCATGCACAGTAAAACAGAGTATGTGGTGTAGTCTTTCATGACATAATTCATGCACAGTAAAACAGAGTATGTGGTGTAGTCTTTCATGACATAGTTCATGCACAGTAAAACAGAGTATGTGGTGTAGTCTTTCATGACATAGTTCATGCTCAGTAAAACAGAGTATGTGGTGTAGTCTTTCATGACATAGTTCATGCACAGTAAAACAGAGTATGTGGTGTAGTCTTTCATGACATAGTTAACGCTCAGTAAAACAGAGTATGTGGTGTAGTCTTTCATGACATAGTTCATGCACAGTAAAACAGAGTATGTGGTGTAGTCTTTCATGACATAGTTCATGCACAGTAAAACTGAGTATTTTCAAGCATGAGAGCACTGAACCACATGAGGTCTCCCCTGGAAGTAAATTTCTAAGTGAGTCCTCCAGCCAGGTGCAAAGAGAACCACTGTTCCCCCCCCCCCCCCCCCCCCCCCCCCCTGTTCTCAACAGGCAAACTGGGCATTATACCAACATCTCCCGTCCAAGCTCAACAGCCCGAAGAAACAATACGCTGCAGGCGTCACAAGATAAGTTGTTGACGCTCAGGAAGGTTTTCCTTCCCTTTATTTTTGGTCCCCTTTCCCTCCACAGGTCAGTGCTGGTGTAACAGCCAACCCCTCTCCCCTCCTCCAAGTGGAGTCCTCCTCTATCTGACTTCCCATCCGCCCACACAGGAAACACAAGGTTACCACGTCAACTAATGAATCTAATGGAATCACTGTATGAAAATGGTATTTATTCACGAAATTGAGGTAGATAAGGGGTTGGAAATGTATATTACTGTTCAATAGCAGACAGTAATGGATGATTTTGAGGTGAATTCTTAAAAAATAGGAGCAGACATGCAAACAGTGCAAGTTTTTGAGAGCTAAAATTAATTGAGTACATACAGTTCCATCTCCTGTGGCCAAACTAGTCGGTGTGTAACAACAACTTCAAGCTCTATCAGGAGAGGCCAGAGAGGCTTGTAAACAAGCCTATCACAACACTTCCTGTTGTTGAGCACGTCGTCAAATGGCCTCACCAGCAGCACCAGAAGCAACACAGGAAGTGATCCGAGTGGAAGAAGTGGTCGCCAATTATTTCCTAGATAGTACAAAAGCTGAAACACATGTTTATTTTATGTGAAATGTTTTGAATGGGGATGATGCATCTGTTATTTAACTTGAACTCTTTTGCCATGCCAAAATTGTGTTAGGTTACGTCATGTTTATATCTTTAACCAAACTATGGTAGTGAGAAATGAGGGATTTGGCAGAGAGTTTAGACCTAAGAGAACTAATGATGGAAAAATATTATTTTCAACACTTCCTTTTAGTATTATGCTGTGAATGGACCCAGTGCACATTATTACTCTTTTCTCTTTCCCTCTGAATTGCAGTGTGGATTTCATTACTAAAGCCAAATAAAGCGGTAGTGTGAGTAAACTGCATCTCTATGTAAAGAATGAGATGTTTAAATTCGCCAGGATTAGGGTTTCCAAAGGCAAGCCACAAGAATGAGTCACGGTCCCGTGTCAAGCCCTCTACAGTTTGATGGTTACCCACAAGTCTCACTACAGTGTTTTTCTACTTTGTTCCTTTTCACAACAGAGGTCAAAATCAAATAAAAGTTATTGGTCACGTACACAGATTTAACAGATGTTATATCGTGCGCAGCTAAAGGATTTTGTTAATAGCTGCTAACAGTGCAGCAAAAATGTCAAACAAGTACACAAATAATAATCAAAAACAAGAAACAAGACTGTCAGAATGAATACAGTTGACAACCCAAACAACAATGTGTCAGTAATCTGGATGTAAATACACCAAAAAGATACACTTGATATGTACAGCAGTAGATGTATTACAGTGAGCTATGTCGAGAATCCATTGTATACATTTACAGTGTACCAAAATACAAAGTACAGTAGTAGATACATTACATGACCAAAAGTATGTGGACACCTGCTCGTCAAACATCTCATTTCAAAGACATGGGCATTAATATGGAGTTGGTCCCACACTTTGCTGGTATAACAGCCTCCACTCTTCTGTGAAGGCTTTCCACTAGATGTTGGATTATTGCTGCAGGGATGTGCTTCCGTTCAGCCACAAGAGCATTAGTGAGGATGGGCACTGATGTTGGGGGATTAGGCCTGGCTCGCAGTCAGCACTCCAATTCATCCCAAAGGTGTTCGATGGGGTTGAGGTCAGGGCTCTGTGCAGGCCAGTCAAGTTCTTCCACACTGATCTCAATAAACCGTTTCTGTTTGGACCTCGCTTTGTGCACGGAGGTGTTGTAATGCTAAACAGGAAAATGCCTTCCCAAAACTGTTGCCACAAATTTGGAAGTGCAGAATTGTCTAGAATGTCATTGTATGCTGGAGCGTTAAGATTTCCAGAACCATGAAAAACTGCCACAGACCATTATTCCTCCTCCACCAAACTTTACAGTTGGCACTATACATTGGGGCAGGTAGCGGTCTCCTGGAATCCGCCAAACACAGATTTGTTTGTCGGATTACCAGATGGTGAAGCTTGATTCACCACTCCAGGGAGCTTGTTTCCACTGCTGCAGAGTCCATTGGCGGCGAGCTTTACAACACTCCAGCTGACACTTGGCATGGTGATTTTAGGCTTGTATGCGGCTACTCGGCCATGGAAACCCATTTCATGAGGCTCCCTACGAACAGTTATTGTGCTGACATTGCTTCCAGAGGCAGTTAGGGTCTTGGTGGAGAGTATTGCAACCTGAAATAGCCAAATCCAGTCATTTGAAGGGGTGTCCGTCCACATACATTTGTATATATAGTGTACAGTACATTAGAATGAGCTATGGGAAGAATACAGTATATAAATACACATTGTGAAAAACAGTATAAAAGAAACAGTCTAGTGTTTTATGTCTCTATATACATGGGGCAGCAATGCTGATTGTGTGTGTGTGTGTGTGTGTGTGTGTGTGTGTGTGTGTGTGTGTGTGTGTGTGTGTGTGTGTGTGTGTGTGTGTGTGTGTGTGTGTGTGTGTGTGTGTGTGTGTGTGTGTGTGTGTGTGTGTGTGTGTGTGTGTGTGTGTGTGTGTGTGTGAGTCGGCATTGATGCATCTGTACTTTCTCTTTCTGCTAGATGGTAGTGGAGTGAACAGACCGTGACTCGGGTGGTCCTTGATGATCTTCTCGGCCTTCCTGTGACACTGAGAGCTGTAAATGTTCTGGAGGACAGGCAGCATGCCACCGTTGGGCTGACTGCAACACCCTCTGTAGAGCCATTCGGTTGAGGGCTGTGCAGTTGCCGTACAAGGCAGTGATGTAGCCCAACAGAATGCTCTCAATGGTGCATCTGTAGAAGTTTGTGAGGGTCTTAGGGGTCAAATGTCTTCATCCGCCTATGGTGTCAGTGTGGTGGAACCATTTCAGGGCCTAAGTGATGTGCACTCTGAGGAACTTGAAGCTTTTGACCCTCTTCACTGCAGCACCATCAATGTGGATGGGCTCCCTCTTCTGTCTCCTGTGGTCCACAGTCAGTTCCATTGTTTATTTTACATTGAAGGAGAGGTTCCTCCCTGTAGCTGTCTCGTTGCTGTTGGTAATCAGGCCTACCACTGTCATGGTTAAAAGGGAGTACAAGAGGGGGCTGAGCACACACCCCTGGGGGCCTACGTGTTGAGGATCAGCGTGGCGGAAGTGTTGTTGCCTACCATGACCACCTGGGGTCAGCCTGTCAGGACATCAAGGACCCAGTTGCACAGGGATGTGTTCAGACCCAGTGATAAGCTTGGAGGGCACTAAGGTATTGAAAACAGAGCTTTAGTCGATGAACAGCATTCTCACATGGGTATTCCTCTTGTCCAGGTGGGATAGGGCAGTATGCAGTGCAAAGGCAATTGCGTGGATCTGTTGGGGCGGTGATATGATACTTGACTCTCAAAGCACTTCATGATGACAGAGGTGAGTGCTACCGGGCACTAGTAGTCATTTAGTTCTGTTTCCTTAGCTTTCTTGGGTACGTGAACAATACTGGACATCTTGAAGCAAGTGGGGACAACAGACTGAGATAGGGAGAGGTTGCAAATGTCAGTGATGGCCATATTTTACCAAAGAGAACCGTTTTAGTCAGAGAGTATAAGTGGTCTTAGTTTGTGTAGTGGGTAACAGGACATTCCTTCACTCTCTCCATGTCTTTTGTCTATGGAGCATAGTTGGCATACCAGTTGTCAACATGGACCCAGACACACTCATACATATGCTGCACAACTCAGGCAAAACTGCATGCTACATACAATACGATGATCAAGCTGCAATATAGTCTTGTTCACCATCTGGTTAAGTTATCATAGAGAACCTAGCCTAGCAAGGGAGGATGTCAATGTGACCGATATTAACTCTGTAGACCTGTTGCATCTGGTCATTCACATAGGAGTGAAGTTTGGAGCCTACAGTGTTCTAATCATACCTACAGATGTGGCATTACCCGTGGAACTACAGCTCATTTGCATCTTGGGTTGCTTGACTAAGCCTTTACCTTATTTGACACCCAAAACACATGTCCAATGGAAGCCAGAGTTTATCCAATGGTATTGAATTATACAATTACACCATTCTGGAGATGGACTGTAGATCTCCATTTAATTGAGAGTCGTAGTAAGTCCTGTGAGGTGTAAAGTTAATTTCACACAGAAAGGGCGATTCAGTGCTGTGCTGTTTTTTTTTCTCCAGCTGTGCAGTGCCAAAGCCTGGCACTTTAAATATGGTCTCAGAAAACCTGAAACACTTTACCTTGACACTAAATATGAGAAATTCATAGACATAAATAGGTTGGAATTGTTTTTAAATATGTGACAATTTGCAATATCAACCAATTTTGAGAGTCTTTCTCATGGAAATACTGTTCAAACAGATTCATTTAAATTACTGTTAAGTTAAGTTTCACTTCTTTTATTTTATGGTCAAAAATACTTCACAGACAGATAAAAGGGAAGTAAGCATAGAGGCTAGCCAGTGAACTGACCTAGTAATTCCTAATTCTTTACGCTGTACTTGAGTAAAGTCACAGGTTTGCTGATTGCACAATATCACTGTTGCCTCACTGTCTGGCACTGGCAGAATGGATCCTACGATTTAAAGGAAAGGTCTCATTTCAAAAGTTCATATTCTGTTAACTCATACCCAATTAATGTTGTTGACTCATCCTATACTGCTAATTGTGGCCAAAGCATGAATTGGAGAAAAAAACATTTTTTTAATCCCACCTCAAACAGACCATTTCAAAAATGGACTTCCTCATAGAGGACAATGTCGTCCTCCTGACGAGGATGAGCTGGCCAATCAGCGGTCGACACACGTGAATATTTTTGATGACCAGTATACGCCCACACCATTGTTGCTGGGGTACGGTCACACCATTGTTGCTGGGGTACGCCCACACCATTGTTGCTGGGGTACGGTCACACCATTGTTGCTGGGGTACGCCCACACCATTGTTGCTGGGGTACGGTCACACCATTCCAAAACAGAAAAGCTGCTTGTTAATGTACATGTACTTAATATGAAAATTTTATGGAAGGAAAACAATTTCACTCATATTGTACTTAATTATTGATTATATTTCATAGAAATCTGGAAACACTGGACAGTTACTTTAAAGAAGCAATCAAGTGTTGGAATTCCCCAGGGTGCAATTGTTTACGCCTCATGAATCAGGTGATCGAGAGCCCTATATATGGCGTATTCAGGTAGGCCTACGTTACAGAAGGTTCAGATGTAGTACACTTAATATTATTGCCAAACATTGTGATCCGCAATATATTTAACACAAAATGTTGAAATGAATGAAGTACATGGCAGGTACCCTCGTGGTTAAGAGTGTTGGGCCAGCAATTAAAAGTTATCCGGTTTGAATCCCTGAGCCGACTTGGGGGAAAATCTGTTGATGTGCCCTTGAGCCAGGCACTTAACCATTATTGCACCTGTAAATTGTTCTGGATCAGAGCGTCTGCAAATGACTCAAATGTAAAGATGTAAAAAATACTCTATCCAACGTGCATAAAATATTATTTTTATTTTTATTTATTTTATTTTATTTTACCTTTATTTAACCAGGTAGGCAAGTTGAGAACAAGTTCTCATTTACAATTGCGACCTGGCCAAGATAAAGATAAATATTGATGTCAACCTACTTCTAAGTTAACTCTTGGGAGTGACATTCTTGTTTTTTTCACTCCAAATGAAGTTATGTGATTGGTGTATGGGCATGACGTCAATGAGTATAGAGTACTGACTTTGAAAGACGTATGCCATTGGTCGTGGGACTGTCCCAAGTGAGAGTGCTCAAGGCTGACACCTCTTCAGTATCTTTAAAAAAAATGAATAACTAAATGTATGGAAACAACCGGATGTTTTAATAGCGGATTTTTTATTTACAATGTTTTTATTTTGTAAGTAGTCGTGTTTTAGAGGAAGTTTTAGATTTCATAACGAGGTTGAATTTCGGATGATAGTCGCTTGAGTTCGGGGGTTCCAAGATGAACTTCAATCTGACGTTCATCAAAAGTTCGGTAAGAAAATAAAATATTGTACAGTGCCACATAGTAAACTATGTTGTTCTATTATGTTTTGATAACACCGAAATGTGTGAGACGTGCAATCACTTTATTCGATATGTGTGTCGCCGATGATTGCAGCCTATAGCCTGTCAAGACCACTGGTTGAACTGAAGTGATTAGTTCAAGTATGAACAATACAAAGTATTTTTTATTTATTTTTACTCCGGCTGAAATAGTAGCCAATGGATGCTATGGAGATTAAATACTTTATATAACCTGTTACAAACGAAGACTTTACCCGAAGTGTATAACTTGCTCTCGGGCAAGGGGCCACGCTCAGGCAGCGGCTGCGCCTGCTGATCAAGAGAAGCAATAGGCTACTGCAATCTCAGCCATCCATTAGATAACATTTCTCAAGACTTATTGGTTAAACTATAACTTTCGGGAAGTGTCTCAAGTTGTAGCCCACGTGGAGTTGAACACCATGGCGTGATAACTGCTGCGCATTTCAAGTGGTGTGTGTTTGTTTACTGGGACACAGTATTGGAAGTTTATACTGTAGGCTACTCTACTGTACATAATTTCGAACCCTTCCCCCATTGACAACAGTCACCATCTGGTGCTGAACATGATCCCACGCTATTAATTCAGCCCCCAGGCATCAGCACTGTCTTTGGACATTGGGTCAAACAAACCAGACCCTGCTGGCATCTTCTAAATTAGTGTCTTATAACAGTTTGAAACATTGGCTAAATGGCTGTCATGATTTAATTATATGATTGTATATTATATTTTTTATATTCATGTATTGGCTAGTTATTACCTTGATGTCACTGGGGGTACGCCTACTTACGACTTACACAGCTAACTACAGTATAGCCGAAGCCTACTTTTCAATGTAAGCTACCATGTCGATCGAAACATGGTTTAGCACCTCTCTATTAGAAGTCTCAAAGTATACAGAGCCCTTGGTATGCAGAGAAATCTGGAACTGTCCTGGATTCCTAGGTCACACATGCACACAGACAGACAGAAGCGCGCGCACACACACACACACACACACACACACACACATGCCTATATATTTAATTTAGAGTTGTAGTAAGTCCTGCCAGTGTAAAGTTGATTCCACACAGAAAGGGCCATTCAGTGCTGTGCTGTTGTATTTTCCAGCCGTGCAGTGCCAAAGCCTGACACTATAAATATGGCCTCAGTAAAACCTGAAACACTTTGGATAAAAGACCATTTGGGTTTGACACTAAATATGAGAAATTCATAGACATCAATACGTTGGATTGTTTTTAAATGTGTGACGATATGGAATATCAACCCATTTGTGTGTAATGTTCATGGAAATACCATTCAAACAGATTCATTTATTGCCACACAACCATTGGTTGGAGGTATTTGCTATTTTATTGTCAGTTGGTTAATGGTTATTGTCAGTTGGGTAGGGGTAGGGTTAGGGGTAGGGGTAGGGGTAGGGGTAGGGTTAGGGGTAGGGGAAGGGGTAGGGGTAGGGGTAGGGTTAGGGGTAGGGTTAGGGGTAGGGGTAGGGGTAGGGGTAGGCAACACAAAAGGACATCACTTTTCCATTTCTACAAGTCAGCCCCAGGGGTTGTTTTGGACAGAATAGCCTAATCACCAGATCCAAGTTTGAAGTCATGCATTGCTCCGCTACTTAGACAAAAATGACTTTGCTTTCTGGTGTGGCGATGTCATTGTTTATCGTTCCTGTAAACTACAGAAACTTCTGGAGTCTTCTCACCAGTCAGTGCTTGTTGCTAGGGGACTATGGCGGAGGACTTTCAAACCCCCTTAACCCCTCTCCATTGCAAAGGACTGCAGTGTATGTGCATGTCCCTTTAGTAAATACCGATTTACGGATGGTCAGTGGCATCAATCTAGTCGTGCCCAGCCCGAGATGTTATCTGGGTTCACACAGGAAATCTCTGAGGTCAACAACAAAAGAAGACAACCATCAAGGAGTTATAGGCCTACTTACTACTTCTATATTAGTAGAAGAACAAGTTCAAGGAGTTATAGGCCTACCTACTACTTCTATATTAGTAGAAGAACAAGTTCAAGGAGTTATAGGCCTACCTACTACTTCTATATTAGTAGAAGAACAAGTTCAATGAGTTATAGGCCTACCTACTACTTCTATATTAGTAAAAGAACAAGTTCAAGGAGTTATAGGCCTACTTACTACTTCTATATTAGTAGAAGAACAAGTTCAAGGAGTTATAGGCCTACCCTCTACTTCTATATTAGTAGAAGAACAAGTTCAAGGAGTTATAGGCCTACCTACTACTTCTATATTAGTAGAAGAACAAGTTCAAGGAGTTATAGGCCTACCTACTACTTCTATATTAGTAGAAGAACAAGTTCAAGGAGTTATAGGCCTACCTACTACTTCTATATTAGTAGAAGAACAAGTTCAAGGAGTTATAGGCCTACTTACTACTTCTATATTAGTAGAAGAACAAGTTCAAGGAGTTATAGGCCTACCTACTACTTCTATATTAGTAGAAGAACAAGTTCAAGGAGTTATAGGCCTACCTACTACTTCTATATTAGTAGAAGAACAAGTTCAAGGAGTTATAGGCCTACTTACTACTTCTATATTAGTAGAAGAACAAGTTCAAGGAGTTATAGGCCTACATACTACTTCTATATTAGTAGAAGAACAAGTTCAAGGAGTTATAGGCCTACTTACTACTTCTATATTAGTAGAAGAACAAGTTCAAGGAGTTATAGGCCTACTTACTACTTCTATATTAGTAGAAGAACAAGTTCAAAAGTGTTGCTTAGGTTATTGGTCAACAGAGTGATTGTTTCTGCTACTTCACGGTAGATATTGGTCACGTGGAAAACATAGGCCTATTTTCTGGAACCGCATTTTAGAATATGTCTCTTTAACACGAGAACCGCTGGGCCTAGAGGGACCCCCCCCCCTTCAAGCTAATGAGCAGTCATTCTGACTGCGAAAATTCTAAGAGTGTAATAAATGTCATATATACTGTGGCAAAAATAATCATTTGGTTGTGTTTCTGAAGGTAACACAAAAGCATTTAAGGATTGTATTTTTGAATACCATCTCTGGTATAGTGAAATAGAATGGTACCAGGCTGGCACCTCTTACATTCCACTGCAAGCACCTGCATGGATAAAGTAGAGAAGTCACATGCAGACTACAGCCTACATTACAATGCAACCCCAGTGCAAGCATTGTAATAAGAAGGCAGGTGTCAACATTCACTCACACGTCTCTCTGTTCTGTTGTCAATTAGAGTTCATATCAAACCTCAGAAAGTAAGAGGAAGGATGTGGGGAACAGCTGTGACGGTGTCAAATGTCATTTCACACTATAATTTCTTTCACCAAGGACCAGAACAAAGGAAGTGATGCTTTAATATTTACGCCATTGAAGAGACATTCTACCTACTTTTGAAATTCATTCTACGTTACTCAAAATTCCTAATTCAAAGTTGTTGCTAAGGAGTAGTGAAGGTGACATGTTCCTTTATTGACTCAACCACGGGTTCCAGGCCGTCAAAGATCTCAGCCACTTAATAGCCTTTGACAAAGACTTGTTTATCTGTTGTAAATGTTAGATTGACGTCATGTGTTCACCAAGATTTATCAGGAAATACACCTGTTGCCCACACCTTATGTATGACTCAGTTTCCTGTGTACTGTAGCTCCTGTAGACACATAGAGCAAGAGAGAGAGACAGACAGACAGACAGACAGACAGACAGACAGACAGACAGACAGACAGACAGACAGACAGACAGACAGACAGACAGCTGGCATTTATGACACCCGCTCAAGCTGAGGAACATGCCAAGACGTGTTTGATGTATTTGAAGTTGCTCTTATATTCTAAAATTGCCTTCACTACAGTAGACCGATTTGTTTGATGCAGTTGTCATCCACCAATGACCTGTTACTCAGGATACATACACTGGCCAATTTATTAGGTACACTCATCTAGTACCGGGCCGGACCCCCCTTTGCCTCCAGAACAACCTGAATTATTTGGGGCATGGAAACGTTGCTCAATCAAGGTAACTAACGTGTGCCAGGAAAATGTTCCTCCATACCATTACACCACCGCCACCAGCCTGTACCGTTAGCACCAGGCAGGATGGGGCCATGGACTCATGGCTGCTTACGCCAAATCCTGATTCTGCCATCAGCATGACGCAACAGGAACCGGGATTCGTCTTGCCATTCTCTACCTCTCTCATCAACCAGCTGTTTTTGCCCAGAGGACTGCCACTAACTGGATGTTTTTTGTTTGTCGCGCCATTCTCAGTAAACCTTAGACACTGTCATGTGTGAAAAACCCAGGATGCCAGCCATTTCTGAGATACTGGAACCTTGCGAGCCTGGCACCGACAATCATGCCACGCTCATAGTCGCTTAGGTCACTCGTTTTGCCCATTCTAACATTCAATCTAATAGTAACTGAATGCCTCAATGCCTGTCTGCCTGCTTTATATAGCAAGCCAAGGCCACGTGACTCACTATCTCGAGTAGCAAACCATTTTCGAGAACGGAATGGTGTCCCTAATAAACTGGCCTCTGAGTGTAGTTAGTGAACCTTGTACTTTATTTCATGGTACATCAGTTACCAGGTATTTATTAATAAATAACATAGTCAAATGGAAACTACGTGGTTTGTTTCTTTGGGGATTCATTTACCATCACAGTGCTTTACAGTGTAAATAACACATTTCTCTGACTGTATTAGTAAAGTATAGATCTTCTGAACTAGTAAAGTAGCCTACTAGTTCAAACCACAGCTGAATTCAAGAAAACTCAGTTTGTGATGACAGAATTATGGGAGGGCATATGCCATCATTGACAGTGGCCACACTTCTGTTTAAAATTTGAGTTCAAACTGTCTCAAAGGTGTCTCGCAACCCTGTCATAGTTCTCTATGTATTTTTCCCTCCTAGATCTTAGACCCCAAAAATGCTCAAATGTTCAGAGGATGTTGAATGAGACCCAACCTTTGTTACTTGGGATAGTGTTTACAAAGACATAAATCACACGTTGAGATAGTCACTTAGGCCCTGTAGATCTGTTGGCCCAGACACATAGTCTGAATTTTTCCTCTGATGTGTTTATGGAGAAGACTATAAAGTGTCCAGGGGCTTCAAATAGCTTTTTACTTGGAGACACCCCTGTTAAGGAGCTAATGTGATTGTCTTTGGAGCAAGTTAATGGATTCTCTAAAGAGATTTCTGAGTGAGTCACTCTTCTCTTTCTCTCCGTCTTCCCATCTTTCTCTCTCTCGCGCCGCACTTTCAACAGCCTACCTATATCTGTGTCATTCCTTTCGAACTCGGACAAATTTGATATTACACGAGTTAAAAATAACATAACTCTGCTCTAAAATGAAGGCAAAAATGGGTCAACTCAGTCTAATAGGTTGAGTTGGCTAAGTATGGTGTTACCGCGAAGCTAGTTTCACAGAAAGTCCAACTCTTTGTCCGTAAAGAGTAGTTAACTCTATGGAACACCTGTTTGAGTCTCCTTACCACAACTCTTAGACATTACAGTGCACTTCTTTCTCACACTTCATCGAGTCAGACTTCTTGTGGTCACTCAGAGTCTCATTGTCAGTCATGTCACCAACCACAAGTGTTTGGCTTTGAGCAGGAATTTCGTCATAACTAACGTCACAAATGTTGTTGTTTACACCTCGCACTGAGGTGAAAGCCAACTAACCAACTAACCTAACCTGTCACTCACTGTAACCCAGCGTCACACACCCAGCGTCACTCACAGGCACACACAAACACAATGTGCTATGGTACAGTAATCAATTAACCCTACCCCCATGAGAAAATGTTGTGTGTGTGTGTGTGTGTGTGTGTGTGTGTGTGTGTGTCTTCCCTGAGTATAAATAACTGCCGGAGCGGATACGGCCCAGTGGCTCTTGGGCCCGGCCTTGACTAGAAGGACTAGAGAGAGGGAGAACGAGGGAAAGAGAGAGAGAGAGAGAGGAGCTGAACCCGGCATGAAGCCTCTGCATTGTCTGGGCCTTCCTGTACTCCCTGGGAGGAGGGGGCCCCACCGTTTCACACGCTCCCTACTGATACGCTGTGCGTGTGACTGGGGAAACTGAATGTGTGTCATTGTATTTTGCCGGCTTCGTGTAATGTTTTTTTGTGTGTGTGTGTGTGTGTGTGTGTGTGTGTGTGTTGTGGTTATTGTTGTGTCTTTTTGTTAGCTTTATGTTCTGCTCCATATTTGTCTGTGCTGTTTCTCAAAAAACTAAGTCAAACTTCCACCCCCCCCATATGTCTTTGTTACACTCTTAGAAAAAAGGTGCTATCTAGAACCCAAAAGGGTTATTTGGCTGTCCCCATAGGAGAACCCTTTGAAGAACCCGGTTCTACATGGAACCACAGTCGGTTCTACATGGAACCCAAAAGAGTTCAATCTGGAACCAAAACGGGTTCTTCTATGGGGACAGTAAAAGAACCATTTTGGATCCCTGTTGTCTAAGTGTCTGATGAAGAATAGCTGTGGTGGATGAGTAACTTGTTCTTAATGATACAAGCTGTGATGTACCATACCCCAGACCCCTACCACAGAAGAGGTATGCGTAACGCATACAGAATATCACCTGGTTTAGTACTGAAAGACATAACCAGAGCATGTCTTTTCCTCCCAGCTTTAAAAGAAAAGCAGGATTTATCTCTCAAGTAGAAGACCAGTTCACTTTCAGCATCTTGCCAGGGTTATCTATGTGGGTTTGAATGGCAAAGTAGTTTAGTATGAGCTTACTCAGAGTGACATGAGTCAATTAAATACACTCACATTCAGGAATTTCCAGATTTAAAGGAGGAGAGAAACTAAAGTAAAGGAGTGGTGTGTCATCAAAACATGAATGGATGAATTTCTTAATTCTACACTGCCATGAAAAATGTTGCTAGTGTACGTGTGTTCTCAGTCAAACGTGTAATTGATATACGGTATTGTACATTTGGCTACAAGGCAGTGTTTTGTAATGGTGTTGAAGGTTACCTAATGTTTCCATGGATTTATAGGTAGAAAAAAATAAGATAGCAAGGGTCTGAACTAGAGGTCGACCGATTATGATTTTTCAACGCCGATACCAATTATTGGAGGACCAAAAAAGCCGATACCCGATTAATCTGCCGATTAAAAAATATATATATTTGTAAAAATGACAATTACAACAATACTGAATGAACTCTTATTTTAACTTAATATAATATATATCAATCAAATACATTTAGCCTCAAGTAAATAATGAAACATGTTCAATTTGGTTTAAATAATGCAAAAACAAAGTGACGGAGAAGAAAGTAAAAGTGCAATATGTGCTATGTAAGAAAGCTAACGTTTCAGTGCCTTGCTCAGAACATGAGAACATATGAAAGCTGGTGGTTCCTTTTAACATGAGTCTTCAATATTCCCAGGTAAGAAGTTTTAGGTTGTAGTTATTATAGGAATTATAGGACTAATATCATCAACCATGTGTAGTTAACTAGTGATTATGATTGTTTTTTATAAGATAAGTTTAATGCTAGCTAGCAACTTACCTTTGCTTACTGCATTCGCGTAACAGGCAGTCTCCTTGTGGAGTGCAACGAGAGAGAGGCAGGTTGATGTTGTGTTGGACTAGTTAACTGTAAGGTTGCAAGATTGGATCCCCCGAGCCGACAAGGTGAAAATCTGTTGTTCTGCCCCTGAACAAGGCAGTTAACCCACCTAGGCCGTCATTGAAAATAAGAATGTGTTCTTACCTGACTTGCCTAGGTAAATAAAGGTATACAAAAATATATATTAAAATCGGCTATACCGATTTGTTATGAAAACTTGAAATCGGCCATAATTAATCGGCCATAATTAATCGGCCCTAATTAATCGGCCATAATTAATCGGCCATTCCGATTAATTGGTCGACCTCTAGTCTGAACAGACCCAGAACAAGATGTGGTTTGTGTCCTGAAGAACAGTCAAACTGAAAACCCGCAACAAATACCTTGTTTTTGTTGTTGCCTTTTAGTTTTGGTCTTTCAGTAATTCAAGACACAAACCACAAAGGGTCTTGTTCTTAACCAGGTACTTTGTTTAGGGGTGACTGGGATGAGTAATACTTGAACGTTGTGTCGTGTGAAGACTTATAATATAGGTCCCCAGGAAGTTGTAAAACTTGCCTAATACAGTGATTATAAGCAATTAACCCACAAGACACCATCCCTCATCTATCTATTGGCACATTTACAATGGATAAGGGACTGTTTCTGTCCAACTATATCGCAACCCTAAATAAATGGGGGTAAAATAGACACTGAATGAAATTAGGGAATTTAGACAGTTCTTATTCGTTTGCTATTAGGACATAGCTATATCTACATAAAATATGGCATGGGACGCAAACTCCTCTTGACATCACCCCGTAGCACTCACTTCTGTCAACATGAAGTGCTTTGAGAGACGAGTCAAGGACACCTCTACCTTACCTGTCGCACTAGACACACTTCCATTTGCTTACCGCCCATGCAAATGAATTCCTTCAAAATCATACAATGTCATTTTCTGGATTTTTGTTTTAGATTCCGTCTCTCACAGTTGAAGTGTACCTATGATAACAATTACAGACCTCTACATGCTTTGTAAGTTGGAAAATCTGCAAAATCGGCAGTGTATCAAATACTTGTTCTCTCTCCCCCCTGGACATAGACTTGAATTCACCACTTTAATAAATGGAACACTAGTCACTTTAAAATTGTTTACGTATCTTGCATTACTCATCTCATATGTATATACTGTATTCTATACTATTCTACGGTATCTTAGTCTACGCCGCTCTGACATTGCTCATCCATATATTTATACATTCTTAATTCCATTCCTTACTTAGATTTGTGTGTATTGGGTATATATTGTGTAATTGTTAGATATTACTTGTTCGATATTACTGCACTGTCGGAGCTAGAAACACAAGCATTTCGCTACACCCACAATAACATCTGCTAAACACGTGTATGTGACCCATACAATTTGATTTGATTTGACATCGACTTTTGCGATTTCGAAACATCTGTCAAACAATAATTTCCATGCGAAGTGTCCCTTTAAGTGTCTCTCCACTTTCTGTGTCTCTTCATCTCAGCCTACCTTCCTCTTAGCAATACTTTCCTTGACTAATCGGAACCTCCGTAACAGGGCCTGTTTCCTCCATCCGCCTGTCCAGTTAATCTGAGCGGATGGGTGTTCCGTATTCCCACTGTCACGTATTTCCCTCCCAGATAATAGATGGGAGAATAGGCAAGGCTAATGGGAAAGGCATGATTGGGATACGGAGGAGGGTCAGGGTCCCAAATCTCCCACTCTCCGGATCCAGGGGCGTAATGAGGTACAGCGTGCTGCTCCTTATATCAGATACGGCGATGATTGAAATCATCTGTCCTGTATCAAATAAAGTACATTCTCCCTTGGCCCTTCTACTGTGAGTGCATGTGTGTGTACACTGTGCTCACTTGTGTGTGTGTGTGTGCGTACGTGTGTGTCTTTCCCTCGCTCTCCCTGAGATAATGAGGCTCACTGTACGACCCACAGGAGGGGAATTAAACCCCTGTAAATGCCACATTGATAACTTGCTCCACTGAAAGGGGGTCCTGTCATTCAGCAATAAATACAATCTCAGTGTACACGGTGGCATGTGTTGAATGTGCCAGGGCAATTTGGAAGTACCCGAATGCAGTGACAGGAACTGGTTGAGAGTGCGGCTCAATGATGCTCAGATAGGCTACAGTCAGTTCATTTTCTCTCTCTCTCTCTCTCTCTCTCTCTCTCTCTCGCGCGCGCTCTGTCTGCCATGTGCAGGGCAGGATGTCTGTACAACACTAGAGTATTTAGTATTGGTGGGCTGCCAGAGGCAAGGGATTGTGGCTTTAGGACTTGGAGGGCTCTCTCTCAACACTGAGGTTGAGGTGGCCACTCTGGTCCTCTTCCTTACGAAACATATACCACATTGCAGCTGGTCAGTGTGTGTGTGTGTGTGTGTGTGTGTGTGTGTGTGTGTGTGTGTGTGTGTGTGTGTGTGTGTGTGTGTGTGTGTGTGTGTGTGTGTGTGTGTGTGTGTGTGTGTGTGTGTGACAGAGAGAGAGAGAGAGAGAGAGAATGTGGTGGAGGGGTCATTGATGTGTGTGCTGTCTAGTGTTTAGATAAGTGTATGGTGAGGGATAATGTCTTCTGCAGCACTTAGCCTTATTAGCCATTATACCAGGGTACTGTAACTACAAGGAAGTAACCAGTGTGATATGAAAAACACAAAAATATGTGTGTAAAGTGGTAAGGCCTGTAGGAAAGAATAGCTTTGTAGCTGTAATGTTGGTCGATCAGGTTTTGATGTCTGCATTTAGGACTTTATGTACTGTACAATGTGTCAGTCTACTGTCTACTCAGTTTCATACCAAGTGCTTACTGTACTTGTACAGAAGTGATTTTGTGCAGAATACAGATGTTTTCCAGTGGTGTAAAGTACATAAAAATACTTTAAAGGGGTATCTCTACTTTTCTATTTATATTTCTGACTACTTTCATTTTTACTTCACTACATATTCATAAAGAGAATATTCCATCCATTTGCCTTGACACCCAAAAGTACTCGTTACATTTGGAATGCTAAGCAGGATATGAAAGTGGTCCAAGTAGCCTAGTGGTTGGAGCGTTGGACTAGTAACCGAGAAGTTGCAAGATCGTATCCCTGAGCTGACAAGGTACACATCTGTCGTTCTGCCGCTGAACAAGGCAGTTAACCCGCTGTTCCTAGGCTGTCATTGAAAATAAGAAAGTGTTCTTAACTGACTTGCCTAGTTAAAGAAAGGTAACATAAAAAAATAATTCCCGCACTTATCAACAGATCATCCCTACTGCCTCTGATCTGGCAGACTCACTAAGCAGAGAACATCTCTTATCATCCCTACTGCCTCTGATCTGGCAGACTCACTAAGCACACATGCTTCATTTGTAAGTCATGTTGGAGCGTAACTCTGGCTATCCGTAAATTAAGAAAATAAGATAATGGCTTTGTCTGGTTAATATAATGCACCTGAATTTAACATTATTTTTACTTTTACTTTTGAGACTTAAGTCAATTTTAAACCAAATATAGACTTTTACTCAGGTAGTATTTTACTGGGTGACTTTTACTTTTACCTAAGGCATTTTCTATGAAGGTATCTTTACTTTTACTCAAGTATGACAATTGGGTCCTTTTTCACCACAGCTTTTCCCCAATTCAACACTTGAGCAGCACACCTCAGACACACAAGAAACTCTCACTCTCTGATGGCCATGGCTCAATGGGAAAATTCCATTGCTAGATATTCCTCCTCCCCATAAAGTGAACTTTCCCCTCTGTGGGGCGCCTATAAACTGCTGAGAGAAGAACAGGTTTGTCTGTGAGGATGGGATGGCTGCTGAATGGCGGAATCTAGTGATCCACAGGCCCAAGAATGCACCCAGACAGGAAATGATGTCACCGTTCAGCAGCCCTGTGTGTGTGTGTGTGTGTTCTTTCCAGTATAGACAGGCCACCTGGCTTTTGATTGGGCACATAACCATGGTTACCCTTCTAAGCAAGCCTGATTACTGTCTGTGGGATTCGCCATGGTTACAGTACTTATTTTTATATGATGTGGTTCCAATGCATGGCTCAAGCTCTCCTCTCTCTTTCCCTGGTTGTGTTTTTCTCCTTTTTTCCTTCTTTCCCTCTCACAAATTTCAGAAAATGAACACATACACTGTCATTTCCCCCACTTGCCTTCGTTTTCACACGGCCTCAGTCACACACCCAACTCTTTTACTCCCTCTATACAATCTTACAAGCTGTTATAATCCTCTCTCCCCCTCTCGCTTGTTCTCTGTTTGTGCCTGCAATCTCTCTCGCGCTCTCGCCCTTCTCTCTTTGGCTCTTCTCTCTCACAATAGCCCTATTCCCACTGCGAGATATGAAGAAGAGTCTGTGGAGTGGAGTGGTAAAAGAGATTCCCCCCACCACCCTGGGACCTGTGGTGCCACCTCTGAAATCATCATACATTGTTACAACATATCCTATTTGTATGATCTACATTTGACATGTTTTTGGTGGGGATGGGCTTCCATAGTTTTACGTGGCTCAGTGTAGCCGGCAGCTACTGTGGCAATTTCAGAATGTAACAGACTGTTACTGTAATTTCAGGTAAAAACTCAATAAAACAAGTCTTGAATGTTAGGAAAATGTAAACATTTCAGCTATTTCAAAACCATTGCTCTGCTGTGACCATTTATACTGTAGGGGTGTTGGCTCAACGAGACAATTCTGTTCACAGTGCCCTGCTCCAAAGCAAACTCCGGAGGTAGTGACCGATGCCTAGCAAGTATGCAAGTTTACATTTGAGTAATATGTGCAGTTGACTGTATTTATAGGAAAAGTGTAGTAAGTGTGAAGAGGCTCTGTGTTTGGATAAAGCTAAATGGTGTGATTGTGAGTGCTCTGCCGGTCGTCGGCCCCTCCGCTCTGCCTCCCTGTGTCTGTGGGAAGTCTGACATGAGCAGATAGAACAGGGAGAGTAGGTGGAAGGGGGGAGAAGGAGAGAGCCATCAAGAGGCGTGATGGCTGCACAGTAGGGCTGCACCGGCCAGGAAACTCCCTGTGAACAACAAGACATGACCACCTTCAAGAGAACCAAGTGAGGAGCGACAGGAGCTTAGTCAGGAGTCAACTCTGTTGTCAACATCAGCCTGTCAGTCAGGAGTCAACCTCAGTCTGACAAGAAGCAACTCCAGTCTGTTAGTCAGAAGTCAACTCCAGTCTGTTAGTCAGAAGTCAACTCCAGTCTGTTAGTCAGGGGTCAAAACCCACTAGTGTTCCAGGAATGCCCCTGGTTCACCCGGAGAAGATTGACCCCAAGAGACACATGTAAGAATTGGTGTGTTGTGATGAGCTTCTGTTGGTTGTCATAGACAAAGTGGAGTTTTTATAATACCATTGCAACCGTTGCTACACACAGGGGGAAAAAAGTGTCAGGGTTCTAAAGGGTTCTTTAGCTGTCCCCATAGGAGAACCCTTTGAAGAACCCTTGTTGGTTCCAAGTAGAACTGTTTTGGGTTCCATGTAGAACACAGGGTTCTACGTGGAACCAAAAAGGGTTGTCCTATGGGGACAGCCAAAGAACCCGCTTGGAAGCCTTTTTTCTAAGAGTGTATGTTTCTCCAGCATCTTCGTTTACCAGCTACTGCCCGTGCACACACAGACTTATGTTTCTCCAGCATCTTTGTTTACCAGCTACTGCCCGTGCACACACAGACTTATGTTTCTCCAGCATCTTCGTTTACCAGCTACTGCCCGTGCACACACAGACTTATGTTTCTCCAGCATCTTCGTTTACCAGCTACTGCCCGTGCACACACAGACTTATGTTTCTCCAGCATCTTCGTTTACCAGCTACTGCCCGTGCACACACAGACTTATGTTTCTCCAGCATCTTCGTTTACCAGCTACTGCCCGTGCACACACAGACTTATGTTTCTCCAGCATCTTCGTTTACCAGCTACTGCCCGTGCACACACAGACTTATGTTTCTCCAGCATCTTCGTTTACCAGCTACTGCCCGTGCACACACAGACTTATGTTTCTCCAGCATCTTCGTTTACCAGCTACTGCCCGTGCACACACAGACTTATGTTTCTCCAGCATCTTCGTTTACCAGCTACTGCCCGTGCACACACAGACTTATGTTTCTCCAGCATCTTCGTTTACCAGCTACTGCCCGTGCACACACAGACTTATGTTTCTCCAGCATCTTCGTTTACCAGCTACTGCCCGTGCACACACAGACTTATGTTTCTCCAGCATCTTCGTTTACCAGCTACTGCCCGTGCACACACAGACTTATGTTTCTCCAGCATCTTCGTTTACCAGCTACTGCCCGTGCACACACAGACTTATGTTTCTCCAGCATCTTCGTTTACCAGCTACTGCCCGTGCACACACAGACTTATGTTTCTCCAGCATCTTCGTTTACCAGCTACTGCCTGTGCACACACAGACTTATGTTTCTCCAGCATCTTCGTTTACCAGCTACTGCCCGTGCACACACAGACTTATGTTTCTCCAGCATCTTCGTTTACCAGCTACTGCCCGTGCACACACAGACTTATTCACAAAACTGTAACTCTATCGTTTTGAGGAAAGTCTACCTACTATTGGTACTATACAACAAAAAATAATTATAGTACCCAAAATTGTATGTTTACATGCACACTGATAATTCAATATTAAACTAATTATGTCAGTAGGCCGAGAATGGAAATAGTCATGTAAACACCTCACATAGCTTATCTTTATCGGCATACGGTCAAAATCAAAGTAAGCTCATGCCGATTAAAATTCCTGGTTTTCGAAACAATCGTTCAAATTATTAGGACATATAAACAGTTTAAATGGCGTTCCAGTGGTGTATTTGATCTGCAGCTGTGCCTCAACGGCAACACAAGTCTCCCTGTTATGCGCAAATTAGGTGAGTTTAGAGAAACTGAAAGCATCTTAGAAATAGTTTTCACACAGAAACTTTATATGTCCGATCTCAGAATCAAATTCACAAAAAATAACATGGTCACTGTGGTAGAATGTTTATTTTGATTAGGCAATTTTCTGCATTAACAAGCGTTTTTGATTTCAGACCATGTCCATGTAAACAGGATTATTAGGGAAATTGTTGTTCTTAAAAAAGCACGTAAACATTTTAAACAAACTATTAGATTAATCTGACTATCCACAATAATTCAATTATTCTGTGCATGTATCTGTGCTCCGTGACTTCCATATATCTGTGATTTAATTTGACCATTGGAAAAAAAAAAGAGCTATTGTGTAAAAATGATGGGTTCGATTAAACTGAGCCCTGTGTGCGAGGTATGGGGGTCGGAGGGAGGTTGGTTGGACAAGGCGGGGTACAAGAGAGGAAAAACTAGGCCGCTCATTTACATGGGAAGGTTCGCGTTACGTCCGAGGCGGTTCGTGGTGGTGTCGCATGTCAGCCCAGTCAAAGAGCCCGGCTTTAAGAATGTGGGTCATTTGAAGTACAGGGACTAAAGCGTGTTGTTCGGCCGTGAATAGGGCCTTCTCACGATGAAAAGGTGTGTGAACAAACACCCGTGCCCGGGGGACACGCTAAAGTCCTCCGTCGTATTCTTTTCTGTCCCTCCATCTATGCAAGCCCTGTTATTATCTAGCACATGAATGGATTTGCTGGGATGATGGGAATCAATCTGTTATCGGCAGCAAAGTGCTTTAGCTATATATCTCCTTACTAGGGAGGATCATGGTCGTCCAAGACAATAGGTTTAACCAATATGACATTTTGAATAGGTTGAAATGGTTTGGATGAGACTTGAACTCTCATAAGCGTCTGTTTGACTATGCGGGGGAAAAAATATTGGTGCAAGGAGACGGAAGCAACATTGTGACAAATGCAATCTGTTTTTAACTCCCTTCATGTCTTTCTTCTCTGAACACCAGAACAGTGATGCCACCAGGCCATTCAACATTGCCAGAATTCTACTTCAACTGTACTGAATGACTCATGCACTCCGCACTCCACACCTTAATTTAAGACCAGTACATGGTGTAAACCTGCCAGAATCCTACTTCAACTGTACTGAATGACTCATGCACTCCGCACCTTAATTTAAGACCAGTACATGGTGTAAACCTGCCAGAATCCTACTTCAACTGTACTGAATGACTCATGCACTCCGCACTCCACACCTTAATTTAAGACCAGTACATGGTGTAAACCTGCCAGAATGGACAATGACCCCAAGCATACTTCCAAAGTTGTGGCAAAATGGCTTAAGGACAACAAAGTCAAGGTATTGGAGTGGCCATCACAAAGCCCTGACCTCAATCCCATAGAAAATGTGTGGGCAGAACTGATAAAAGCGTGTGCGAGCAAGGAGGCCTACAAACCTGACTAAGTTACACCAGCTCTGTCAGGAGGAATGGGCCAAAATTCACCCAACTTATTGTGGGAAGCTTGTGGAAGGCTACCCAAAATGTTTGACCCAAGTTAAACAATTTAAAGGCAATGCTACCAAATACTAATAGAGTATTTAAATGTCTGACCCACTGGGAATGTGATGAAAGAAATAAAAGCTGAAATAAATCATTCTCTCTACTATTGAAAAACTGAATTGAAATGTATTTGGCTAAGGTGTATGTAAACTTCTGACTTCAACTGTATATACACATTTGCGCTCATCTCAGTAAATTAATCCATTGCGGAGGCCTAGGCTAAAAGCCATTGTATGCTTGATCCGAAAATGTGGATCGGAGGCATAGGCATACAGAGGCCAAATCGAGCTCTGTACCGCATCGCCATGCTCCTCCCAAATTTTATAAACATAATTTCTAATCTACAATGTTTGTTATATTGGTTATGGTAATTTCTGTTATTACATTCAGTATTATAATTCCAGTCTTCCCATTATCATTGTCGGAGTGGACATGTTGTTTTGCAGAGTGCACAACCTATGCTACACTTGTGAGACATACGTTTTGGTTTATGTAATTCCATTTATGAGTTTTGGCAATTTTGCCATTGTATTTTATTTGGAGGACTCCTGTCAATGTTGAGTAAGGATGTGCATGTATAGAAGTAGACCTATAGGCTACCTAGCCTGCGCGCAAATGTAAGTATATAATTGTGCCCATTTGGGGATCTGATAGTATTTCTGATTGGCTTAACTCACCTCCACTAATGACTTGTGGAGCTTCTCAAAGTAAGGTTTTCTTCACCTCAAACAGCAAGAAAATATCAGTTTTTACATTCATTGGGAATTATCTCCTCAATGTTTTTGAAAAACCTTTCCAGCTCTCTTCCTTTCGATAACCACTCGGGGTGAAAGGGAAAAATGTCATACCCGATCCAGTGGAAACGTCATAAAATTGGCCTACCTTATTACTTCTTATCAGTACTTGACTTGGACATAAATAGGTTCCGGTACTCATTTTGGGTGCTGGTGCTGTTAATATTTAGGTGCAGGAGCTCAAGCAGTAGAACATTTGAGGTGCTGGTACTCAGCTCCAGTGAGCTTCTGCCTAAGTCAAGCACCGCTTCTTATTCCTTGCACAAATAGCCTACAGCTGTGTCTGTCCCGAGGTCACTGGGTGGAAAACTCTTGAGGGCCCAGAATATTTTATACAATTTTGCAAGTTCGCTAGGCAAGCTTTGGCTGTACCCAATATAATAGTTGAGACAATGTTTCAAGTTCATTGCAGACAGGCCATGTGTAGCCAATGTGATTTATAGGATATTTCTTTTTATCAGGATATTTTCTACCTGCAGGCGCCAGTGTTTTTATTTGTTGGCTTTATGTAGGCTATTTTTGCACAGTTGGCAATGGCAATAGAAGTAACCTTTTCAGTTTTGTATCTTTTTCATTTAGATTTGGATAGAATTTTGATTAACCACATGACAATGGTTTTGAGATATTCTAAATTAAATTAAACTGTTTCACGAAAATGTGCATTTGAAAACCATAACTGACACGCAGATCGGTAGAAATTGTAAGATAAATTGGCATTCCACATGAGAAAGGTTGCCGACTCCTGGTGTAGCCTGTTACCGCCAACTTCAGGAGAGTAATGGCAGAATCTGCGAAAGCCAGTAGGAGAGGGAGGAGTAGTTGGGTATCTAGATCTCTGGCGGTGTCTTGAGGCATTTGTCTTATTTCATCAAACTGTAGCTTAAAGCATTAGATAAGCTCAATGCATATAGTTGATTTAATTAAAACACATAGGGTGTGTCTATATATGGAAAAATACACGTTTAAAAATGTAGACCAATCGATTGGTTGAAAGGACAGAAGACTTCGGTCGCCCACGATTTTCTGTTGTCAGGGACAGCCCTACTGTGTACATACACATGTTATGTTGTTCTGTCTCTGTTTTCTAACTCCGGCTGGCTCTCCTAATTGGCTTTCCTGTACAGATGTTCAGACCAGATAGTTCAAACAAGGGTTCTTATGAGAACATATACAGTCCTCTCTCCTCCCGCTCTCTGAATGTGGGTGGATGGGTGAGTGTGAACCTGGCAATGTGAACCCCTCCCCCCCTCCCTCCCTCCTGTTCTCTCTCTCTTTCTCTCTCTCTCTCTCACTTTCTCTCTCTCACTTTCTCTCTCTCACTTTCTCTCTCTCACTTTCTCTCTCTCTCTTGCTGCACTGGCAATCACCTCTTTCCAGGCCATCATTGTAAATAAGAATGTGTTCTTAATTGACTTACCTGGTTAACTAAAGGTTAAATAAATAAATAAAATTCTCCCCTGTCTCCCCCCTCCATTTCTTATTCACCTCTTTCTCCCCCAATCCCCTTCTCTCTCCCTCTCTTGTCTAGGTGGTGGTGTTCCTGCTGTGCTCTTGGCTGGTGTGCTGTGGGGCAGAGCTGAATGGCGTGGTGGCGACCCAGTGGTCCGGCGATGACAGGAACCGGACGCTGCAACACAAAAACTGTGTGGAGAACCAGCAGTACCTCCACCAGGGCCTCTGCTGTCTCAACTGCCAGGCTGGTAAGGAGAACCCAGTCCCAAAACCTGATCTAGAACCCAAGTGAGGATGTTGGTCTTATACACTGCCAGGCTATCAGTCAAGTCCAGACGAATCTGAGTTTCTAAAACCTGAGCCCGGAACCAGAACTAGAACCACCCCTTATGAACAGAACCTAGAACCCAATATAGAACCGGTCCTTATGATAAATTATAAGCAGGCATTCCAGAGAGAAGGTAACTCAGACTGGGTTTACAGCTTCTTTAACATGGTTCCTATTAGAGTCTGTGCCTTGGGACAGGGTCTTATAGAGTCAGAGTAATGCCAAATATGTGAGGATAGCAGAGCAGAACCCATGCCCAAGCTAGCAGCTGGGAACCCAATCCATGCTTTTTAACTAAACCCAGTAGTAAACATTCAAGGAGTAGGGTTTGTTTTAAAAGTGGAAGTAGTCCCATTAAAACCGAACCACTGCCTTACTGCTGCCAGCGCTGTGGAATGAGCCAAGGACATTATATTCTTGCTATTGCTAGGAAGCTATTGCTAACAAGCTATTACTATTGCTAGCATTAGCAAGCTAGCGAATACTTTTCTGATTAGATGACCTGTTTTGACCTTTTGGGTCAGTCAGATAAGAACAGGCAGACAGACAGATAGAGAAAGAAAGAGACAAGCCTAGGTGTAGAGATACACCCACAGTTGAAATATGTACACTAGTAAATTAGCTGCAATAAGATAGCATTTTGTCGCTAACTGCGCTGCCTCTATCTGTAGCTAGTTAGTCAGAAATGCCAATTACCTTTTCAAGCTTTCCTCTGTATATTTCTCACGCTCCCTCATTCCCTCTTTCACTCTCTTTCACTCTCGTTCTGGTGTGATAGTATATTTTCTCTGAACACATGATAATAAGGTGCCTAAAGCATTGCATGCATGAACAGAGCACAAAAAATGCAAATGTTACATTACAACAAAGAAAGTAGACACAAAACCACTACCGTAGTATTTAGTTTACATATGCCATGCCAGTTAGCAAACACACACACACACACACACACACACACACACACACACACACACACACACACACACACACACTACCATCTCAACACACACATACATAAACACACCACCCTCTGTGTTACTATGCTACAGGCTAAATGTGTCCTAAATTTGGTTAAAGGGTAAATAAAACAATTAAAAAGGCAGAGTATTTTTATTTGTGTAAACATTTTTTATTAATTGATTGGTTTATTGGTCGACAGGTACATTCATGCAGAGGGCGTGCGACCGGGACATGGAGCAAGGGACGTGCATGCCCTGCGAACATGGCTTGTCCTACACAGAACACTCCAACGGGATGAACCGCTGCCTGCCCTGCACCCACTGTCGCATGGGTAATGGAGTCCTCTGACTTTTATTTGTAGTCCTGTAACTGTTGTTTGTTGTTTTACCTTTTATCTGCCCTCTTTAGCTGTCCTTAAAGGATTGTGTCGTTGTAAGAAGAGACTCTCCATTTCACATGAAGTTAGCTATTTCTGGTCAATCAAGCAGAGTGACCCTCTCTTTTGTCTGTTGCCAATTCATAAACTATTAACCAAGGTAGACAACCATTCCAGAAGTCTTTTCATGGAGCATTGGGCAATCACAGTTTAACTTGATAGACTTCCAGAGAGGGCAGAATAATACATTGTGGCATTCTCCCTGTATGGTAATATGATCCAATGGTATTACATGGCATATGTGGGTGGGTCTTTGTTGTTTTGTTTCACACACACTGAAAGCAGATTGTTTGTTACCTGTCTCGGGAGAGTCATGTGTGTGGTTGCGTTACCTTGCACAGCAGTTGGATGTGGTTGTGTTGTATTGTCTCCCACACCGTGTGTCTTTGTGCCAAAATGAAAGGCCTGACCCAAAGAAAAGAGACTATGGAGACTACTGTTACAGGAGATTGGCATGTTTTGTTCTTCCCCACTGGGCAAAAACTAGTTGAAGCAACGTTGTTATTTCAATGCTAAAAATCAATGTGATGGTGTGGAAAACTAATTGGATTTGCAAAAAGTAATCAACGTAAGGGCTTTTGGTCATTTTTCCACTCAACTTTTAACCTAAATCCAATCACGTGGAATTTGTCTGTCGATTTCTTGTTGAATTCACGTTAGGTGACAACTCAACCAAATGTAAATCAAAACTAGACGTGAACTAACGTCTGTGCCCAGTGGCTAGTCACTGAGGTGTTGAGAAAGAGCATTATTATGTGAGTGCATCAGTGCATACACACATCAGAGTCCACACTGTAAACAGACAAATCTTTGTCTTAAAACTCTCGCTCAAAAGCACAATTGTATTAAGTTGTGGTGTAAAAAATGATGTTTCAGAAGGCTTTCATCAAATAATCTCTCACGCCGTATACAGAGAGAGCATCTAAGAAAAGACCGATTTAAATCAAACTAAGAAAATGTATCCTCCAGCTACTATATCATCTTGTTAGTCTTTTTCGTTAGCCAGCTATATTACAAAGTTACTTTCTGCAGGATTACTTAGAATTCATTTTCTTATCATTCACATGTTGTGAAATTGTTTTTATGGTTCTTGTTGGGTCATTGTTTTAATAGATTTTATGAGCGCACTATGATCTTTTGAGTAACGCAGTCAATTTAGTGGCTATTTTTGACCTTGGCATCGGTTTAGTTTATCGGTTTCGTTTATTGGTCCGACTCATGTAAAACAGTACCCTAAATTTTATTTTTCAAAATGCCTGATAAGGATATTGCAAGGTAATTAAATAAGAATAACTTAGTGATATATAGTGCCTTCGAAAAGTATTCAGACCCCTTGACTTTTTCCACATTTTGCAAGGTTACAGCCTTAAATAGTTTTTTCCCATCATCCATCTGTATACAATAGCCCATAATGACAAAGCAAAAACAGGTTTGTAGAAATTTTTACTAATACGTTTTTTGTTGTTGAAATATCACAAATATCAATAAGTATTCAGACCCTTTACTCAGTACTTTGTTTTTAAAAAAATGTTTTTTAAATCGTTAGTTTTACTCCCTTTTTCTTATTGGTAGTTACAGTCTTGTCCCATCGCTTCAACTCCGGTATGGACTCGGGGGAGGCAGAGAGCCGTGCGTCCTCCGAAACACAACCCAACCAAGCTGCACTGCTTCTTGACACAGTGCCCACTTAACACATAAACTGTATGTGTCGGAGGAAACACCATGTACGTGGCAACTGTGTCAGCATGCACTGTGCCCGGCCCGCCACAGGAACCACTAGTGCGCTATGGGACAAGGACATCCAAGCCAGCCAAACCCTACCCTAACCCGGACGACGCAGGGCCAATTGTGCGCCCACCCCATGGGTCTCCCGGTTGCGGCCGGCTGCAACAGAGCTTGGACTCTAACCCAGAATCTCTAGTGGCACAACTAGCACTACGATGCAGTGCCTTAGACCACTTTGCCACTCGGGAGGCCATTACTTTGTTGAAGCACCTTTGGCAGTGATTATGGCCTTGAGTTTTCTTGGGTATGACGCGACAAGCTTGGCATACCTGTATTTGGGGAGTTTCTCCCATTCTTCTCTGCAGATCCTCAAGCTCTGTCAGGTTGGATGGGGAGCGTTGCTGCATAGCTATTTTCAAATATTTTCAGAGATGTTCAATCGGGTTCACGTCGGGGCTCTGGCTGGGGCACTCAAGGACATTCAGAGACTTGTTCCAAAGCCACTCCTACGTTGTCTTGGCTGTGTGCTTAGGGTCGCAGTCCTGTTGGAAGGTTGAACCGTCACCCCAGTCTGAGGTCCTGAGCGCTCTGGAGCAGGTTTTCATCAAGGATCTCTCTGTACTTTGCTCTGTTCATCTTTGCTTCGATCCTGACTAGTCTCCCAGTCCTTGCAGCAGAAAACATCCCTGCAGCATGATGCTGCCACCACCATGCTTGACCGTAGGGATGGTGCCAAGTTTCCTCCAGACTTGACGCTTGGCATTGGCATTCAGGCCAGAGAATCCTGTTTCTCATGGTCTGGAGGAAGAATCCTGTTTCTCATGGTCACTCCATGCAGGCTGTCGTGTGCATTTTACTGAGGAGTGGCTTCCGTCTTGCCACTCTATCATAAAGGCCTGATTGCAGCAGTTCTGGAAGGTTCTCCCATCTCCACAGAGTAACTCTGGAGCTCTGGCAGAGTGACCATCGGGTTCTTGGTCACCTCCCTGACGAAGGCCCTTCTCCCCCGATTGCTCAGTTTGGCCAGGTGGCCAGCTCTAGGAAGAGTCTTGGTGGTTCCAAACTTCTTCCATTTAAGAATGATGGAGGCCACTGTGTTCTTGAAAACCTTCAATGCTACAGAAGTTTTTTGGTACCCTTCCCCAGATCTGTACATCGACACAATCCTGTCTCTGAGCTCTATGGACAATTCCTTCATCCTCATGGCTTGGTTTTTGCTCTGACGTGCACTGTCAACTGTGAGACCTTATATAGACAGGTGTGCCTTTCCAAATCATGTCCAATCAATTGAATTTACAACCGATGTACTCCAATAAAGTTGTAGAAACATCTCAAGGATGATTAGTAGAAACAGGATGCACCTGAGCTCAATTTCGAGTCTCATAGCAAAGGGTCTGAATACTTATGTAAATAAGGTATTTATTGATTTTTTTATACAAATTAAAAACCTGTTTTTGCTTTTTCATTATGGGGTATTGTGTTTAGATTGCTGAGGACATTGTTTTATTTCATCCATTTAAAAATAAGGCTGTAACGTAACAAGATGTGGAAAAAGTCAAGGGATCTGAATACTTTCCGAAGTGTATACCAGCTGAAAATAAACTGCTACCTGTATTATTGAATGTAGACTATATTAGTACTCTCTCCCTCTCTCCCTTCACAGACCAGAGCCAGACAGTGCCCTGTACCAGTACAGCAGACACCCAGTGCCAGTGTCAAGCGGGCACCTTCTGTGTGCCAGAGCAGGCCTGTGAGGTCTGCAAGAGATGTGCCAAGTGAGTGCCAGCTTAAACATTTACACCCAGGCCTCTAAATAAAAACAAATCAAAGTTAGGCACACAACATAACATTTAGGACCACATGAAATTGTACAAAATTGATTGAGATACAGGTTATATTGGGCCTATAAGTATTCCAGCTACTTTTGAAGCACGTTTTAGATGCGAATATGTAATGAATACGTCTGTAAAGACGTGTTTATTATAAAGCTGTTGATACAAATACCTGTCATTGAAATTACAGTCATTTTTGGGAAACTGTGAAAAAAGCACTATTTCCTATTGAGATTGTACACGGTTTCTTTAAGATAGTCAAGCTAGTGAGTGAGTGAAGACATGCAAGAGATCTGTCAGAAGCTTCTTTCTGTTCCCCATAACGTTTGGATATGCTGGTAAATTACCAGATTGTTAGCTACCTAGGTGTTAATGGTTAATGTTCCGTGAGTAGTTTTAGAACGGCCAATAACATGGTTTATGAATGTAATATCGGCCGCCTAAAGCTAAAGATGGTAGAAAAAAACCGTAGCGCTGGTAATATGGGTAGAACTTTTGAACGGTTTGGGCTAGGAAACAATAAGTTTTCTTAGGCTGGGCGGCGAAACCATGTTTTACTATACACTGAGTGTACAAAACATTAGGAACACCTTCCTACTATTGCGTTGCACCCCCTTTTGCCCTCAGAACAGCCTCATTTGTCGGGGCATGAACTCGAATAGCTGTCGGAAAGGATGCTGGCTCCAATGCTTGCCACAGTTGTGTCAAGTTGGCTGGATGTCCTTTGGGTGGTGGATCATTCTTGATACACGGGTAACTGTTGAGTGTGAAAAACCCAGCAGCGTTGCCGTTCTTGAGACACTCAAACTGGTGCACCTGGCACTTGCTACCCCGTTCAAAGGCTTTTGTCTTGCCCATTCAACTTTTGAATGGCACACATACACAATCCATGTCTCAATTGTCTCAAGGCTTAAACATCCTTCTTTAACCAGTGAAACAGTGCAGTATCACTTCAGTTTAGAGGTCGACCGATTATGATTATTCAATGCCGATACCGATGATTGGAGGACCCCAAAAATATTTTATATATATATTTGTGATAATAACGATTGCAACACTGAATGAACAATGAACACTTTTATTTTAACTTAACCTAACTAGGGTAGGGGGCAGCATTCAGAATTTTGGATGAAAAGCCAAGAAGCTAGGATATGCATATAATTGGTAGATTTGGATAGAAAACACTCTAAAGTTTCCAAAACTGTTAAAATAATGCCTGTGAGTATAACAGAACTGATATGGCAGGTGAAAACCTGAGGAAAATCCATCAATGAAGTGCTTTTATTTTGAAATTGTGTTTTTCCATTGAAATCCTATCCATCATACAAAGACTTATGACGCAGTTCACTATTCCTATGGCTTCTTCTACATGTGGCCAGTCTTTAGGCCTTGTTTCAGGCTTTTACTATGAAGAATTAGGTTCAAAACACCACGTTCAATGAAAGGACAGTGGAAATTTCCAGACACGAGTCCAGATTGTGACCGGGAGCGCACATTTCTTGTTTTTCTTTTCTATTGACAAAGCTTTTGTCTGATCGAAATATGATTGATTATTTATGACAAAAACAATCTGAGGATTGATTATAAATATCGTTTGACATGTTTCAACAAACCTTTATGGTACTTTTTTTGATTTTTTTGTCTGTCTGTTGTGACCGCGCTTTGTTCCAATGGGTTACTGAACAAAACGCACCAACAAAACGGATGTCTTTGAATATAAAGAGGGACTTGATCGAACAAAACAAACATTTATTGTGTAATATGGAGTCTTGGGAGTGCAATCATATGAAGATCATCAAAGGTAAGTGATCAATTTGAATGCTATTTCGGACTTTTGTTACTCCTCTTATTTCTGCTAACTGTTTGTAATGATTTGTCTACTGGGCGCTGTTCTCAGATAATTGCATGGTTTGCTTTCGCCAAAAGGCCTTTTTGAAATCTGACACAGCGGTTGGATCAACAAGAAGTTTATCTTTAAGCTGGTGTATAACATTTGTATCCTTTATGTATGTTTATTATGAGAATTTCTGTTTTGTTGAGTTTCACGCTCTGCAATTTCACCGGATGTTGTTTGACAGTGTTTTACTGAACAAAACATGCTAACAAAACTGAGGTTTTTGGATATAAAGAGGGACTAAATCGAACAAAACAAACATTTATTGGGTAACTGGGAGTTTTGTGAGTGTAACCATATGAAGATCATCAAAGGTAAGTGATTAATTGTATCGCTATTTCTGACTTTTGTTACTCGTCTACTTGTTACTGTTTGTAATGATTTGTCTGCTGGGCTATGTTCTCAGATAATCGCATGGTTTGCTTCCACCGTAAAGTATTTTTGAAATCTGACACCGTGGTTCGATTAACAAGAAGTTAATCTTTAAAAGATGTATAACACGTATTGTTTCATGAATTTTTATAATGAGTATTTCTGTTTTTTGAATTTGGCAATTTCACTGGATGTTGGCCAGTGGGACGGTAGCGTCGCACACCCCCTAGAGAGGTTAATATAATACATCAATAAAATCTATTTGGTCTCAAATAAATAATAAAACATGTTCAATTTGGTTTAAATAATGCAAAAACAAAGTGTTGGAGAAGAAAGTAAAAGTGCAATATGTCCCATGTAAAAAAAGTTCCTTGCTCAGAACATGAGAACATATGAAAGCTGGCGGTTCCTTTTAACATGAGTCTTCAATATTCCCAGTTAAGAGGTTTTAGGTTGTAGTTATTATATTATATTATATTATTACTATATTATTGCTAGCCTAATCTCGGGAGTTGATAGGTTGGAAGTCATAAACAGCGCTGTGCTTTAAGCATTGTTAAGAGCTGCTGACAAACGCAGTAAAGGGCTGTTTGAATGAGTGCTATCATTTGGAAAACAAAACGTTTATTCTTTCAGTGAAATACGGAACCGCTCCATATTTTATCCAACGGGTGGCAACCCTAAGTCTAAATATTGCTGTTACATTACAACCTTCAATGTTATGTCATAATTATGTAAAATTCTGGCAACTTAATTTCAGTCTTTGTTAGGAAGAAATGGTCTTCACACAGTTCACAACGAGCCAGGCGGCCCAAACTGCTCCATATACCCTACCCTGACTCTGCTTGCAGTGAGCACAAGAGAAGGGACACAATTTCCCTAGTTAATATTGCCTGCTAACATGAATTTATTTGAACTAAATATGCAGGTTTAAAAAATATATACTTGTGTATTGATTTTAAGAAGGGCATTGATGTTTATGGTTAGGTACATTGGTGCAACGATTGTGCTTTTTTCGCAAATCCGCTTTTGGTAAATCATCACCTGTTTGGCGAAGTTGAAGTAGGCTGTGATTCGATGATAAATTAACAGGCACCGCATTGATTATATGCAACACAGGACAAGCTAGTTAAACTAGTAATATCATCAACCATGTGTAGTTAACTAGTGATTATGTTAAGATTGATTGTTTTGTATAAGATAAGTTTACTGCTAGCTCGCAACTTACCGTGGCTCCTTGCAGCCACAAGGTCCTTTTGATGCCTTGTGGATTGCAATTTAATCGGCCATAATCGGCGTCCAAAAAGGCTGATTACCGATTGTTATGAAAACTTGAAATCAAAATACCACAGTCGACTGCAATTACTGCACATTTACTGCAGTTTCAAAACTGCTATCTTTTTTTGTAAGGGTGATGATGAACCGGTTTAGATTTTCTGACTTTACTTTACATACCGGTATTTAAATGTCTGGTTTGTTTAATATTAGATACAGAGTGCCTTCTGCAGGTGTTAGAAAGAGCTGGAGATACAGTGGGGCAAAAAAGTATTTAGTCAGCCACCAATTGTGCAAGTTCTCCCACTTAAAAAGATGAGAGAGGCCTGTAATTTTCATCATAGGTACACTTCAACTATGACAGACAAAATGAGAGAAAAAAATCCAGAAAACCACATTGTAGGATCTTTAATGAATTTATTTGCAAATTATGGTGGAAAATAAGTATTTGCACAATTGGTGGCTAACTAAATACATTTTTTGCCCCACTGTAGATGTAATAACTGAGTGATGAAACTCTAAATAGTACTAGACTGGTAACAGTTGAGAACTGCTAATTATTTTACAAGGGCTTCGGGTTTAGCACATGTACTTTTCTTTCTATGAATATTGCCTTTGAGGCAGCGCTGGCACGCTAGAAATCAGTCCCTTGTGGCTAAAGTAGGAACTGCCATTGAATCCATTGAAAATACATGGTTATAGATGAGAATAATAAATAAGAAAAAGAAGTGACTAATAGAGGCATACAAAGACAAAACAGATGTGGGAATTATAACAAATGAATGAAGGAAATCCAGAAATGTAAAAAGTTATTTTGGGTTGAAGTTTGATTCAACAGTATAAAACACAGAGAGAAAACCCTATTAAAACCACTTACAATGTATTTGTTGTCCACCCTAGGATCATCCACTACTCATTAAGCATATTTAGAGCTTGTATTATTCAAAAACATAAAATACTGTCAAATAGCATCATCCCGTAAAAAATGAGAAAAATATATTGTGATATGATATCTGGCCATATCGCCCAGACATATTTTCTCTGCAGTATAGTATTGGTGCAATCATGACGGTCACGAATCTGCACTCGCTTTTTTCTCTAGGGCACTTGGAAATAGTGGTACAGCGACAAATAAAAATTCCAGGTCGCACAGAAAAATATTTAGGAGCATATACAACCACAATTGTCACAATTTAGAGCCCTGTTTACACCTCCAGACCCCAGTCCAGAGATCACACCACTAGGCATACTTAACAGTAGTCTGGTCCCAGATCTGTTTGTGCTGTATAGCCAACTTCTATGGTCATTGGCATGACCATAGGAGTTGGCAAGACCACACAAACAGATCTGAGATCAGCACTGTCATATTTGAGCTAATTCTCTACTGAAGTAACACTAGCCCCATCAAAGAATAAAATACTAATTCCTCTATCTCTTTTCTTGTCTTCCCAGGTGTAAAGTGGGGGAGGAGGAGGTGAAGAAATGCACCCCCATCTCCAACACTGCGTGTAGGAAACGAGACATCTCCACTACCCTCCACCCGATTGTCATCCCCACCCCCGCCCCCATCTCTGCAGAGACCATAGGTAGGTCTATTTAAGCAGTGGTGGAAAAAGGACTCAAAGCCATACTTGAGTTTTAAGTAAAGAAACCTTAATAGAAAATGAAATACTAAAGTATTTGGTTTTAAATATACTTAAGTATCAAACGTAAAAGTATGAATCATTTCAAATTCCTTATATTATATTATATATATATAAACCAGACGGCACAAATTGTATTTTATTTCTTATAGCCAGGGGCACACTCCAACACTAAGAAATGAATTTACAAATGAAGCATTTGTGTTTAGTGAGTCCGCCAGATCAGAGGCAGTAGGGTTGACCAGGTATGTTCTCTTGATAAGTGGATGAATTGGACCGTTTTCCTGTCAAAATGTAACAAGTACTTTTGGGTGTTAGGGAAAATATATGCAGTAAAAAGTACATTATTTTCTTTAGTAATGTATTGAAGTAAAAGTAAAAGTTGTCAAAAATATAAATAGTAAAGTAAAGTACAGATATCCCAAAAAACTACTTAAGTAGTACTTTACAGTATTTTTACGTAAGTAGTTTACTCCACTGTACATAAGTCTTTATCGCTCTGTTTTATAGGCTCTGAATCATTTTTATTGAGGACCAATCAAATAAAGAGAATGAACAGCATACAATTGATGTCATATGCTCATCATGATGAGACATGATTCTAAATCGGTGGTATTCAAACTCGGGGTTGCGACCACTAGTGGAGTCTCGGGGGAATTGCAGTGGGGTCGCCCCAAACATATTTGTATTATTTTATGTACACCAAATTAAGAGTACAGATTATTGTATGGGATAATATGCAAACGTTTTTGAGAAAGATAATTTGAAAAAATACAATTATATTGAGTCAATGTATTTATTGTTTTCTTTTCATTTTGATAAGAGATAAAATGCAATGAATTGAAGGTAATTTGTTGATTTAAAATCTGAATATACAGATTTAAAGTTGTGTCATTAGATTTGGGTTGGGGTCGCAAGAAATTCTTGTCGAAAAAATGGGGTCCCCAGAATTCTGGCGGAAAAAATGGGGTCCCCAGAATTCTGACGGAAAAAATGGGGTCCCCAGAATTCTGGCGGAAAAAATGGGGTCCCCAGAATTCTGACGGAAAAAATGGGGTCCCCAGAATTCTGACGGAAAAAATGGGGTCCCCAGAATTCTGGCGGAAAAAATGGGGTCCCCAGAATTCTGACGGAAAAAATGGGGTCCCCAGAATTCTGACGGAAAAAATGGGGTCCCCAGAATTCTGACGGAAAAAATGGGGTCCCCAGAATTCTGACGGAAAAAATGGGGTCCCCAGAATTCTGACGGAAAAAATGGGGTCCCCAGAATTCTGACGGAAAAAATGGGGTCCCCAGAATTCTGACGGAAAAAATGGGGTCCCCAGAATTCTGACGGAAAAAATGGGGTCCCCAGAATTCTGACGGAAAAAATGGGGTCCCCAGAATTCTGACGGAAAAAATGGGGTCCCCAGAATTCTGACGGAAAAAATGGGGTCCCCAGAATTCTGACGGAAAAAATGGGGTCCCCAGAATTCTGACGGAAAAAATGGGGTCCCCAGAATTCTGACGGAAAAAATGTGGTCCCAGAATTCTGACGGAAAAATGGGTCCCCAGAATTCTGACGGAAAAAATGGGGTCCCCAGAATTCTGACGGAAAAAATGGGGTCCCCAGAATTCTGACGGAAAAAATGGGGTCCCCAGAATTCTGACGGAAAAAATGGGGTCCCCAGAATTCTGACGGAAAAAATGGGGTCCCCAGAATTCTGACGGAAAAAATGGGGTCCCCAGAATTCTGACGGAAAAAATGGGGTCCCCAGAATTCTGACGGAAAAAATGGGGTCCCCAGAATTCTGACGGAAAAAATGGGGTCCCCAGAATTCTGACGGAAAAAATGGGGTCCCCAGAATTCTGACGGAAAAAATGGGGTCCCCAGAATTCTGACGGAAAAAATGGGGTCCCCAGAATTCTGACGGAAAAAATGGGGTCCCCAGAATTCTGACGGAAAAAATGGGGTCCCCACTGAAAATGTTTGAATACCAATGTTCTAAATGGTTGTTTCCTCATTTCCCCTTCCCAAAAGTTACGCCATTGGTCATTCTGCTCTTGCTCTTCCTCCTCTTCATCGGGATTGGTGTGTGGCTTTGGATCAAGAGGCCATGTACATTTCGGCCAGGTGAGTAACCAAAATAAATGTTCCTTGCCACTCCTGTGTATTGAAATACATATTGATTCAAAATATTGTAGATTGGTTCTCTAATAGTTCTCTTTGTGTTTTAGTTTGTCTCTCAGGTTCAGACAGTCGCTGTGACTCCAGTGACATTGTGAAGATTGCCATTGTAAGTTTTCCCATCTCTATCCCTTTATGCTATTGGGGTTATGTTATATATCGTCAGTATAGATCAATATATGTCTGTTGGATTGATATGAATCTCTGGTGGTGAATTTTTTTAATTTGTCGTCTCAGAGTGTACTTTGATCTGCTAAGTGAACTCTCATGCTTCACACTCGCTCTCCATGCCGTCTCCTTATTTCCCTCACCACCTCTCTCTCTCTCTCTCTCTCTGTCTCGTCCTCTCTTTCTCTCTCTCGTGTGCTCTCTCTCTCTCTCTCTCTCTTACTCCCTCTCTTTATTTATCTCTCCCTCAGGGTGAGAGTGGACCCACAGCAGAGGAGAGACAGAACAGCCAGAATGCTGGCCTGGAGGGGGAGGGGGGGGAGGAGGTCCGTCCCGAGTCACGTCCCCTGCTGCAGGAGACCCAGGGCGGCCTGATCAAGGCCTCCCCTCCCCTGGGATTGGGAGAGGACGAGGACCGGGGCCTGGGCGACAGCCTGCCCAACACCACCAGCTCCTCCCAGACCAGCCTGTCGGCCCTGCCCACCGCCGGGGCAGCCTCGTCGGGCAGCTCCCCCCGACACAGCCCCTCCGCCCAGAGACTGCAGCCCACAGCCAGGGTGAGTGAGGCAGGGGTGATGGTTGGGGGTTGTGAGGTAGGAGAGCTTGAGGGATATGGGGGCAGAGGAGGTTAGACGAGGACCAGAGCCAGAGAGGGGGGAATGTAGGGGATACAGTTATAGCAGGAGGGGGGAACAGAGGGCAGGGACCCTGGGGCTAGGTTTGGCCTAGGACACAAAACCACACAAACCCTACGTGCACCAGATCATGTGAGCACAACTTCAGTTCTAGAGGGCAGAGACTGGAGTTGTGCATTCCTGCAACAGACACGTCCTAAGAAGTGGAATAACATCATCAAAGTTTTCGGTATTTTAACCAAGGCAGACTTTCATAATACTAATACTGTTTCTACACAGATAACAGATTTTTCCCTGGTGGCCCCTGGTGGTTTTAGAAGGGCTGTGGTTAACTCTTGTTTTTCCTTCTGTTGCGTTTCAGGATGATCCTCTGCAGAAGAGACTGGTGTCCCTGATAGGTAAGAGACCCCACACAGAACTGGAGGGTGGGCCGGGTGCTAGTAGGGAGGGGTTCCACACACACACCATAAACAACACATTCATCCTCTCCTGACTGGGGTCTGTTTAGAAGAGAGAATTTTTACTGAACGGTCAGATAGAAATCTATTGGGTAGAACAAATACTGTGTGATTGTCAGGTAAATAGGGTGTACTAGTTTACATTTCTATATGCAAGGTTTGGAGCGTTTCACCTCACTGAATACACCCCATAGAGATGGAATACCGTTGAGTCAAAGTTAGGCCTCAGAAAATCAAATCAATCATGAATTTGATCCATTATTTAATTATGGATTTTATATGTGGTCCTTTCATCCTACGATTTTAATTGGATGAATAGAGACTCCTATAAGGTATTTAACTAGTAGAGTGTGTGCTACTGAACTATATTAGTATGTAGTCAATGTAGCTTGGCTTTGTTTGTTTCTCTCCCTGAAGTAAATTCTGTGTGCTTATTTACTGACGGCTCCACGTTTAAACCTCGTTACCTTGTGTTCAGTGGTTGATTGCTTTATGAGTTAACTCTCCGGCACTATAAGGTTAGCAACAATTTACAATTTGGACCCTAACAAGGAGCTCTTTTGTAAGGCTGAGAAAATGGACAAAATGTGACAGGGGAAGCACACTGCCTGAACAGACCCCTACAGATAAAAAAATAAATACAAGTTTTTTATTTAACCTTTATTTAACTAGGCAAGGTAGTTAAGAACAAATTCTTATTTACAATGACAGCCTACACTGCCCAAACCCAGACAACGCTGGGCCAATTGTGCACCACCCTATGGGACTACCAATCACAGCTGGTTATGATACAGCCTGGATTTGAACAAGTGTGTCTGTAGTGACGCCTCTAGCGCTAAGTTGCAGTGTCTTAGACCACTGTGCCACTCAGGACCCCAATACACAAATGTACAGATAAAAAGGACAACTTAACATTCCACAAACATAGACCCAAAACTAGACATGACATTGGCTGGGACCAAACTTCAACATAAAGAAAAAAGATGAATAAAGACAAAACCACCAATTTACATTTCAACAAACATTATTGACCGCCACAGATTCTTAAATAGATAATAAATAATAAATAATAAAAATCTTATTGTTGTTTTTGCTGCTTACCTTTTTTAAAATGTATTATTTAAAGGGCAATAATAATTCAAAGGAAATATCATGATAAAGAGTTATGTTTTCTAAGACAATGGGTGGGAGTTTTTTTCCTGATGACTGGTTCAGGAAAAAAGTTTGAACCTTAGTTAGTGTCTATAACTAGAGCCCATATTTTCTTGGTGGTCAGGAAAAGAGGAAAAACTCCCCTATTTCTGATATCAGCAACAATGAACCAAGGTACCATTTCTCCTTTCTCTCCCCAGGGGATGAGACGTCCCTGAAGAAGAGCTTTGACCTCTTCGATGAGTGCCTGGACGTGCGGATCCACAACAAGTTTTTTCGCTACATCGGCGTCCATGACAACCACATCAAGATGGCGGAGAGTGCCCCCCCTAGCGACAAGGTGTATGACCTGCTGAAGAACTGGATGCAGAAGGAGGGCCTGAAAGCGGACATCAACTCCCTGCTCCAGGCCCTTCTCAGTCTGGACCAGAGGCGCTCCGCTGAGAGCATTGCGTTCGCTGCCATCCAGAAGGGCTACTACAAACATGCAGACATGCCCTGACTTCCCCAGCCCACTGGGGGGCGCTGCCTCAGAGACATGTGTGGATTGAGATTAAATAAAAAAACATTGATGAAAGACAACGTCAACTCTTATCGGCCTACTTGGCCTGATGTATTCTGCCTATATGCCTGTGCCTCTAAAACAACACCAATGGAGGAGTTGGAGATAAACAATGTTGTCTTTTGAATATCTGCCAATATGGTCTGGTGTATTTGGCCTAAAGGCCCGTGCTTTCTGAAACAAAATGTAAAAAAACAAAATGGAGGATTTGGGGATAAACCTTGTTTTCTTTTGAAGATAGCATTATTGGCCTGGTGTGTCCGGTCTTCATGGTGTTCTAAAACAAAAACAGAAAATGGGAGAAGAGTTGGATGTTGTTGATGGATGTTGATGTTTTCCAGTGGGTGGGTCTGGAGCTCAGCTTTGAACTCCATGATTTTACGCCCCACCCCTTCTCTCTGAGCGACTGACATGGCTTATAGGCCAATACCGAACCCTGGGACAGGGACATACACTGGTTTGTAGGAGTGGCATTAGCTTGTGCGTTCCTATGCCCAGGCGTTGCTGACGCCTGCCAGATATTACAATGCCTGGATAGGTATTTTAAGTATCAGCAAATCACAACATATGTTATACCAATCTGTCAGTCGATGACACAGTTGATGGCGTGGCACGCAACCATTGGTTGGTGCATGTAATGTCTGAGCAAGGGAACGCAACCACTATGTCACTGATACTGCGTCTACTTGATGTACTGGCCTCTGGCACGTGTAGGGTTTAGAGATACAGGTAACAAATGCCCATATTAGGCAGAAGGTTATATGTTTGAAGTACAGGTAGAGATAGGCCATTTAAGCATAATGCTGTTAAAAATTACAGTAAAATACAGACCATATTGTACTATGTTAGTTTAAAATGCAGGTTGGTATGAGTCATGACCATATTAGAAGTATTTTAGCCAAAGTTAGATATGGTCCATTTGAATATTTGTGTGTAAATAGTCCATTACTGTTACTGTTTTGTTTTTTGAAGTTTCAGAATTCGTTTATGATTTAAAACGTGCCAGAGGCTCATTTAAAGTGTATAAGTGCAGGCAAGGGCGAAGATTATTTCTAAACTGAATGTTTTATAGACTGCGTTTTTAGTTATTTCGTTTTCAGTGTTGATGCGTTCTCACACAGCACTTGTTGGAAGGAGTTTCCGTAACTATTTCTTTTGTTAGTCAAATGTTTCTCAAACATTTCCCACAAACACTCAGAGCCCTCAAGGTTTCATAGCTGTTTTATTTATTGACATATTTATTTAAAACGGATAATTACGTTTCATTATTTATTCGATTACCAACACAGCAACCCTGGAAAACTAAAGAGGGCAGTAATGTGTTGCTACGTTATCATGACTACATTTATCTAGAGGGCAACATGACTGAGATCAAATAGACAGACAGGAGTGGCTGACCTGCATTTGGGGTCCTGTCCTGCTCGATGGCGCCCCACTGATCAAAGACTATGTTCAGTCAGTGCACATACTGTCAAAGAAGTTCATAGTTACAGTATATATGCCATTTCTGGACATTATTCAGTCAAGGTGGTCATCATAAGGTCACTTTTGTAATTATGCTTAACTCAACATTTGTGGACTATTGAAAACCGTTTTTCTCTCTGCCTGATTCACACTGTACTTTTCACATTGTCCAGTATAGCTCTGCTCGGGTTTGTCTCAGTAGTGTGAAAAGGGTAATAATGTATTGATAAAAAGTTGGACTCCTTTATACATGTCAACAAAGACATGAATATACAGGTACGCAAAGCACGTTGTTTCTCATTGTTTGGCTCTGTCAAGAAGATGAAGGAAAGCTTTTCTGGGTATTTAAATCCAAGTTCTTTTTTATTTTCGGAAAAGTCCAAGTTTATTTCCTGTAGCATCCTTTGTACATACATTACCAAGAGTGGTTTTATGTGCTTCACATTATATATATATATATATATATATATATATAGAGAGAGAGAGAGTTTTATTAACAAAAAAGAAAAGCCTTAAAGGAATACTACTATATGATTACTAAGTATGAGCACATTAAACTTGGTTTAGCCCCTTTTTCCCTCTAGTCTAGTGGCTACACTTATGTAAAAGAGCGAAGAATCCTTTTTAATTTTTTTTTTTAAAGCTGACAGATTTGAAGCTACAGTGCTGGCACTGCCATCTATTGACGGACAATGAAAAAACAGCCTGCATCAATTTCTATGGACCTTTATTTTTTCTAATTCTTCTTAATGCTTTTCTACCAACATTTTTTAACACACCTCTTCCATTATAATATTACCTTTGAGACGGCTTTTGGCTCTTTTTTTCATGAACTTTTAGGAGTTAGGATTATACATTGGCGTTCATATCATGTTTGCGCTGTGGCGGTCTCACACCTCACTTCTGTTTATTTAGTTGCATAGCTCAAAAAACATTTTCTCCCTTCGATAATTGTTTGCTAGTGTCTGGATTTCAGATAAGAATGTGTCAAAGCCATTGTGTTTGTTTAATGTCCGTTTGAAATAAACATTTTGTACAAATATCCCATCTTTGCCTTATGTATTGAATCTTGTATTAAAGGGATAGTTTACCCAAATTATAAAATGACACATTGGTTTCCTTACCCTATAAGCATAAGCTATAACAGCAGTTCATGCTTTGGTTTAGTTTCCCTGGCAATATTTCCGCATGCTAACATTTTAGCACTTGTGGCACAAATCCCATTCAAGTCATTGGACTTGAAGGCATGGATTGCTGTCTTACCTTGTCCATAGACTGCTTACAGGGTAAGGAAACCAATATGTAATTTGCATATTTTGTACTTCAAAACTGAATAATTTGAATAATTAATTCCAAATGATTTTAATACTGCACTCAGTGGTTTTGTATATTATACAACAATTTGTGAAAGAATGGCGTATTAAGTATTTAAGAATATTGTTATATACTGAGAATTTATGAACTATTTGTTTCATAATTTCAATAAACTAGCTTGCTATTGTGTACTTGCTGGCGGCACAAGCAACACTGGTTAACATAATGTCCTGGACCAGCGTTAGTGTGCCAAAGAGTAAATTGAGATGGTGGGCAGATAAGATTGTCCCTTGACTAATATTTTTTTTTTTTTTGTGTGTGTGTGTGTGTGTGTGTGTGTGTGTGTGTGTGTGTGTGTGTGTGTGTGTGTGTGTGTGTGTGTGTGTGTGTGTGTGTGTGTGTGTGTGTGTGTGTGTGTGTGTGTGTGTGTGTGTGTGTGTGTGTGTGTGTGTGTGCGTGCGTGCGTGCGTGTGTAACCCCTCCCCCCCAAAAAAGCTAATACCTTACTGTTGTACTTTAAGACATGGTCAGTCAATCCGGAAAATTTCAAGAACTTTGAAAGTGGAAGTGCTGCAAACAATTTAGCTTAGAATTCTTTACACCATACACAGATGGGAGCTGTGGGTCTGATTGCAACGGATTCAAATGCATTTCAAATTGATCTTTACCACACAAGACAATCTTAGGGTCATCCTCACTGTAAACCGTCTGAGCATTAGACTCTTCAATCAAACAGAACAGTTCATCAAATGCACACAGACCACTAGTTGCCTGGCAGGGAACAAGCCTTTTGTCCACCACGATGTAGTAGTTGTCCAATCTTGCTCCGTCTTCTTCCGACGGCTAGAGGGTAAGGCTGTCGACCATCAAGATGGTCAACAAGATGGTCTACAATGCTGCAGCATGACTGCAACACAAAGGTTATTTTAAGTCACTCTCCACATGTTAAGACAAAGAGACAACCCAAAATAATGAATTACACACCAATTACTGTATCATCTTACCTTATGAAAGTGCACTAGCCTGCCCACAGCATCACTGATCTTGGTCCTCTTCCCTCCTGCTGGTGGTGGTGGGAGATGCAGCAGCAGCAGGGAGGACATATCCTTGTTCCAGTCTGAGGGCAAGAAAAGGCAAAACACCCCAAATCACAAAACAATATCACTGAGTTTGAAACATTGTGCTACTCACGAGATAATCCACTTACTGGTTTCCCTGTCATTCTCTGGCAGTTTTTCTGCAGACTTCAGGAGGCGACGCAAATCGGTGGTCATCGTCAGGGATTTTGTCTCATGTTGAGTACGACACGTTATGAACAGCAGATCAACACTTTTTTTGACCAAGAACCTGGAGAGTGAGTGACGCACAATCTCTGTTTGTCGACAGCGTTACCACTAGATCTAACTTCGGTACAATCTGTCCCATGTAGTGTTCACCAACTTGATTGAGACTCATAGGAAGACCTCAGGCCTCAGAGAATTTTCCTGTGTGGAACATTCAAACACCTAACTTTGGCACAAAATACCCTTTTTCAAATGTTGGAGAGGTGAAAATGTCTTGGAAATGACTAACAGTATGTATCAAAATGAATCCTTCTCTCTAAAAATCAGAAATGTCATATAATTTGGTAAAAGTGGGTGGAGTTGTAATGTGCTAAATTTATTTTTTTCCAGCCTCGTACTAAAATACCAATTGATGCACTGTGAATTAAGGGTAATTCACAATGAATATTGCAGTGATTCTGCAGGAGTGTGAGAGATGCCTGGGCGAGGCAGCACGAAACAAATGCTTCAAGAAAGATGTCCCCCTTGGGGAAGTGGTCAACAGTCTTATCAACCACAGTTTGATAACGATAACTGAACTTCTTTCAAGCCCCTTCATGCGCTCACCCAGGCTTCCATATGAGGTCACCCCACTGCTGACACAATTGCAGCAATTTGGAGGCAGAGTGTGAGACATCTGTGGCTAATGGTCTTATCAACGCCAAGATCTCATCAACATACTGTTGCTCATAACAAACCATACTCATTGTCGTCATCACTGTCGTCGTTATCACCATCATCGTCACCATCATCATCATCACTTTCTCAATGTATTAAGATCTCTCACCCAGGTCACTTCCAGACATGAGCCCATTTAACTGCCTATGTAACTTGTCCAAGAAAATGAGGCGCGCAGGTTTTTCTTTTTACAGATTCTCAATTTACTAAATGTTTAACCGGTTTGGTACAGCAGGATAATAATCCTGCAGCAACAGGAAATGTGAATTATTATGTGGATTATAATTAATGGACATTTTTGTAGGGGTTGATATTTTTCGTAAGGGAAAATCAAGTCTGAAATTTCAATGTGGAAACTTAAGAAGCCTTTTAAACCCCAGTACGACCAAGGAGCTGATCTTGGACTGCAGGAGAAAGAGGGGAGAGCACGGCTCCATCAACATCGACAGGGCTGTAGTGGAGTGGGTGAAGAGGGCAGGGCAGCGCCTCTTCCCTCTCATGATGCTGAAAAAATACGTATAGCAAATGCACTGCCCTTGACCGCAAAGCGCTACAGAGTGTGGTGCGGACAGCCTAGTACATCACTGGGGCCGATGTCCATCCAGCACCTCTTTATCAGGCGGTTTCAGAGGAAGTCCTGAAAATCTGGCAAAGACTCAAGCCATAGACTGTTCACTCTGCTACCCTCCGGCAAACAACTTCTATTCGTAAGACTTCTAAGTAGCCATAAGACTGCAAAATAGTTAGTTAAATGGATACCAGGAGTATCTGCACTGACCCTTTCTTGCACATACTATATGCACACTAAACTGACACTCACACAACCCCCCCCACACACACACACGCAAACCAACACAACACAAACACATAAACACGCACACAGATACACACAGATACACACACACACACACACACACACACACACACACACACACACACACACACACACACACACACACACACACACACACACACACACACACACACACACACACACACACACACACGTACACACACTTTTACACTCACCATATACTGCTGCTACTCTGTTATTTATTTTACTCTTATTATCTATCCTGATGTCTATGTATTAAATAAAAAATAAAACTAATGTTAAATGCACAATCGAAATATTATTTGCGAAATTATAAACTAAAGGAACCTTATTTTGGGGAAAAACTTTTATGGAGATGCCGGGGATTGAACCCGGGGCCTCATACATGCAAAGCATGCGCTCTACCACTGAGCTACATCCCCTTCCACGTAAATGACGTGGAATTAAGGCAATATAAATATAAGCCCACAAATAGGTAGACTAAAAGAATAATAAAAATATCCAATAATCATTCAAACTGTATCGCTTTTCAGTTGCTATTTCCCCCCACACCCCTCCCAGATATAATTAGTTGCCTACGGACGAAAACGGCAATTTTCCACAACCTTCTCCACAAGATGGCAGTAAGGCCGTTTTCTCCATACTAACGTTACATAACAACCTCAAAGATGGATTTCACCAGATATTTTACATCGGTGTTATCAAATCTTTCTGGTTAAATCAAACTATGTTTCTTCTCTTCCTCTCTAAATATATAACACAAACGTATTGTAGAAGGTGGGAAAGGTTTCTTTGGTTATTTCACTTTTAGAATGTAGAAGCCAAATGTTACCTAGTTGACCATTATTACATCACATCAATCAGGCAAATGTATTTTTATGTATTTATTTCACCTTTATTTAACCAGGTAGGCAAGTTGAGAACACCTTTATTTAACCAGGTAGGCAAGTTGAGAACACCTTTATTTAACCAGGTAGGCAAGTTGAGAACACCTTTATTTAACCAGGTAGGCAAGTTGAGAACACCTTTATTTAACCAGGTAGGCAAGTTGAGAACACCTTTATTTAACCAGGTAGGCTAGTTGAGAACACCTTTATTTAACCAGGTAGTCTAGTTGAGAACACCTTTATTTAACCAGGTAGGCAAGTTGAGAACACCTTTATTTAACCAGGTAGGCAAGTTGAGAACACCTTTATTTAACCAGGTAGGCTAGTTGAGAACACCTTTATTTAACCAGGTAGGCTAGTTGAGAACACCTTTATTTAACCAGGTAGGCTAGTTGAGAACACCTTTATTTAACCAGGTAGGCAAGTTGAGAACACCTTTATTTAACCAGGTAGGCAAGTTGAGAACAAGTTCTCATTTACAATTTTGACCTGGCCAAGATAAAGCAAAGCAGTTTGACACATACAACGACACAGAGTTACACATGGAGTAAAACAAACATACAGTCAGTAATACAGTATAAACAAGTCTAAATACGATGTGAGCAAATGAGGTGAGAAGGGAGGTAAAGGCAAAAAAGGCCATGGTGGCAAAGTAAATACAATATAGCAAGTAAAACACTGGAATGGTAGATTTGCAATGGAAGAATGTGCAAAGTAGAAATAAAAATAATGGGGTGCAAAGGAGCAAAATAAATTAATAAATTAAAATTAAATACAGTTGGGAAAGAGGTAGTTGTTTGGGCTAAATTATAGGTGGGCTATGTACAGGTGCAGTGATCTGTGAGCTGCTCTGACAGTTGGTGCTTAAAGCTAGTGAGGGAGATAAGTGTTTCCAGTTTCAGAGATTTTTGTAGTTCGTTCCAGTCATTGGCAGCAGAGAACTGGAAGGAGAGGCGGACAAAGAAAGAATTGGTTTTGGGGGTGACTAGAGAGATATACCTGCTGGAGCGTGTGCTACAGGTGGGAGATGCTATGGTGACCAGCGAGCTGAGATAAGGGGAGACTTTACCTAGCAGGGTCTTGTAGATGACATGGAGCCAGTGGGTTTGGCGACGAGTATGAAGCGAGGGCCAGCCAACGAGAGCATACAGGTCGCAAAGGTGGGTAGTATATGGGGCTTTGGTGACAAAACGGATTGCACTGTGATAGACTACATCCAATTTGTTGAGTAGGGTATTGGAGGCTATTTTGTAAATGACATCGCCAAAGTCGAGGATCGGTAGGATGGTCAGTTTTACAAGGATATGTTTGGCAGCATGAGTGAAGGATGCTTTGTTGCGAAATAGGAAGCCGATTCTAGATTTAACTTTGGATTGGAGATGTTTGACATGGGTCTGGAAGGTTTACAGTTTACAGTCTAACCAGACACCTAAGTGTTTGTAGTTGTCCACGTATTCTAAGTCAGAGCCATCCAGAGTAGTGATGTTGGACAGGCGGGCAGGTGCAGGTGGCGATCGGTTGAAGAGCATGCATTTAGTTTTAATTGTATTTAAGAGTAATTGGAGGCCACGGAAGGAGAGTTGTATGGCATTGAAGCTTGCCTGGAGGGTTGTTAACACAGTGTCCAAAGAAGGGCCAGAAGTATACAGAATGGTGTCGTCTGCGTAGAGGTGGATCAGAGACTCACCAGCAGCAAGAGCGACCTCATTGATGTATACAGAGAAGAGAGTCGGTCTAAGAATTGAACCCTGTGGCACCCCCATAGAGACTGCCAGAGGTCCGGACAGCAGACCCTCCGATTTGACACACTGAACTCTATCAGAGAAGTAGTTGGTGAACCAGGCGAGGCAATCATTTGAGAAACCAAGGCTGTCGAGTCTGCCGATGAGGATGTGGTGATTGACAGAGTCGAAAGCCTTGGCCAGATCAATGAATACGGCTGCACAGTAATGTTTCTTATCAATGGCAGTTAAGATATCGTTTAGGACCTTGAGCGTGGCTGAGGTGCACCCATGACCAGCTCTGAAACCAAATCACATTTTATTTGTCACATACACATGGTTAGCAGATGTTAATGCGAGTGTAGCGAAATGCTTGCAGAGAAGGTATGGTGAGATTCGAAATGGTCGGTTATCTGTTTGTTGACTTGGCTTTCGAAGACCTTAGAAAGGCATGGTAGGATAGATATAGGTCTGTAGCAGTTTGGGTCAAGAGTGTTCCAATCTTTGGGAAAGCAGCTGCGGTCATCCCCCTCTTCAAAGGGTTTGCTGAGTTCTAGAATGTGCACGGGTGACATTGAAGGTCAGGAGGAACCGTCTGCTGCAAGAGGTATTCAAATGTTTTGCTGCTCTAAACAGTCCAAATACTCCAAGAAATGAGTATACATGACTAGATATCATTTTATGAAGAATCCTCTTTTTCATATGTTTACTGCTTGGTTTATACTTCTTGTAAAACACAAGATCAGGCAGTGTTTAGGCCCAACCAAATGGTCAGCAGAAATTGATTTCACTGACGACCAGGGGCAGTTGGGCCCAAGGACCACTGATGAACCATTCACCATGAAGGAGATAACACAAGGTGCAGATATATTAGTCTACATGAAGACTAGCCTATTTGCATACTCACTAAGTGATTTATAAGCAAAGTCATACTAAGGATGGATGATATACTGTATATTATAGGTGATCTGGTGCTTTGCCAAACATTTACATTTGTTTATTTTTTATTTAACTAGGCAAGTCAGTTAAGAACACAGTCTTATTTACCATGATGGCCTACCAACAGGCAAAAGGCCTCCTGTGGGGACGGGGCCTGGGATTCAAAATAAAAAATCTATACAATACTGTATAAATATAGGACAAAACACACATCACAACGAGAGACAACACAACACTACATAAAGCGAGACCTAAGACAACAACATAGCAAGGCAGCAACACATGACAACACAGCATGGTAGCAACACAACATGGCAGCAGCACAAAACATGGTACAAACATTATTGGGCACAGACAACAGCACAAAGGGCAAGAAGATAGAAAAAAAAACACCTATTTACCATTTAAAGTTTTAAAATTTCTTCCTGAAACAGGATCAAAACAGAGAGAAGAAGAAATATTACAGACACTTGAAGGTTGGACGAATCAAATCAAATCAAATTTTATTAGGTCTCAAGCGCTGAATACAACAGTGAAATGTTAACTTACGAGCCCCTAACCAACAATGCAGTTTTAAAAAATACGGATAAGAATAAGAAATAAAAGTAACAAATAACTAAAGAGCTGCAGTAAAATAACAATAGCAAGACGATATACATGGGGTACTGGTACAGAGTCAATGTGCGGGGGTACCGGTTAGATGAGGTAATATGTATATGTAGGTAGAGTTATTAAAGTGACTATGCACAGAGAGTAGCAGCGGGGTAAAAGGAGCAATGCAAATAGTCTGAGTAGCCATTTGATTAGGTGTTCCAAAACAGGCATAAAAAAGCCAGACTACGGTTTGCAACTGTACATCGGGACAAAGATCATACTTTTTGGAGAAATGTCCTCTGGGCTGATGAAACAAAAATAGAACTGTTTGGAGGAAAAAGGGGGAGGCTTGCAAGCCGAACAACACCATCCCAACCGTGAACCACGGGAGTGGCAGCATCATGTTGTGGGGGTGCTTTGCTGCAGGAGGGACTGGTGCACTTCACAAAATAGATGGCATCATGAGGGTGGAAAATTATGTGGATATAATGAATCAACATCTCAAGACATTAATCAGGAAGTTAAAGCTTGGTCGCAAATGGGTCTTCCAAATGGACAATGACCTCAAGCATACTTCCAAAGTTGTGGCAAAATGGCTTCAGGACAACAAAGTCAAGGTATTGGAGTGGCTATCACAAAGCCCTGACCTCAAACCTATAGAAAATGTGTGGGCAGAACTGAAAAAGCGTGTGCGAGCAAGGAGGCCCACAAACCTGACTCAGTTACTCCAGCTCTGTCAGGAGGAATGGGCCAAAATTCACCCAACTTATTGTGGGAAGCTTGTGGAAGGCTACCTGAAACATTTGACCCAAGTTAAACAATTTAAAGGCAATTCTACCAAATACTAATTGAGTGTATGTAAACGTCTGACCCACTGGGAATGTGATGAAATAAATAAAAGCTGAAATAAATCATTCTCTCAGCAGTTGTTCTGACATTTCACATTCTTAAAATAAAGTGGTGATCCTAATTGACCTAAGACAGGATTAACTGTCAGGAATTGTGAAAAACTGAGTTAAATGTATTCATTTAAAGGTATATGTAAACTTCCGACTTCATCTGTATACAATAAGAAGTTTGAGTCTGGGAAATCACTGAATGCTGAATTCATCATGTTCGCTCGATATAACAAGAGGTGTGTGGTTGCACTGCTCCAAGTGAGGATAAATCATGCTACATTATGTTTATACATCTGCTCACAGAAGTTTTGGGAAAGATTTTTGAGTTTACTTATCAAAATATGGAGGACAGGAGTGCTTCCATCAGGATGGAAACATGCTGAGGTTTTGCCTTTTGTGAAGCCTGGTAAAGATCCATCCAGTCCTGCTTGTTATAGACATTTTTATTTATTTATTTATTTACCTTTATTTAACCAGGTAGGCAAGTTGAGAACAAGTTCTCATTTACAATTGCGACCTGGCCAAGATAAAGCAAAGCAGTTCGACAGATAAAACGACACAGAGTTACACATGGAGTAAAAACAAACATACAGTCAATAATGCAGTATAAACAAGTCTATATACAATGTGAGCAAATGAGGTGAGAAGGGAGGTAAAGGCAAAAAAGGCCATGATGGCAAAGTAAATACAATATAGCAAGTAAAATACTGGAGTGGTAGTTTTGCAATGGAAGAATGTGCAAAGTAGAAATAAAAAAATAATGGGGTGCAAAGGAGCAAAATAAATAAATAAATTAAAATTAAATACAGTTGGGAAAGAGGTAGTTGTTTGGGCTAAATTATAGGTGGGCTATGTACAGGTGCAGTAATCTGTGAGCTGCTCTGACAGTTGGTGCTTAAAGCTAGTGAGGGAGATAAGTGTTTCCAGTTTCAGAGATTTTTGTAGTTCGTTCCAGTCATTGGCAGCAGAGAACTGGAAGGAGAGGCGGCCAAAGAAAGAATTGGTTTTGGGGGTGACTAGAGAGATATACCTGCTGGAGCGTGTGCTACAGGTGGGAGATGCTATGGTGACCAGCGAGCTGAGATAAGGGGGGACTTTACCTAGCAGGGTCTTGTAGATGACATGGAGCCAGTGGGTTTGGCGACGAGTATGAAGCGAGGGCCAGCCAACGAGAGCGTACAGGTCGCAATGGTGGGTAGTATATGGGGCTTTGGTGATAAAACGGATTGCACTGTGATAGACTGCATCCAATTTGTTGAGTAGGGTATTGGAGGCTATTTTGTAAATGACATCGCCAAAGTCGAGGATTGGTAGGATGGTCAGTTTTACAAGGGTATGTTTGGCAGCATGAGTGAAGGATGCTTTGTTGCGAAATAGGAAGCCAATTCTAGATTTAACTTTGGATTGGAGATGTTTGATATGGGTCTGGAAGGAGAGTTTACAGTCTAACCAGACACCTAAGTGTTTGTAGTTGTCCACGTATTCTAAGTCAGAGCCGTCCAGAGTAGTGATGTTGGACAGGCGGGTAGGTGCAGGTAGCGATCGGTTGAAGAGCATGCATTTAGTTTTACTTGTATTTAAGAGCAATTGGAGGCCACGGAAGGAGAGTTGTATGGCATTGAAGCTTGCCTGGAGGGTTGTTAACACAGTGTCCAAAGAAGGGCCGGAAGTATACAGAATGGTGTCGTCTGCGTAGAGGTGGATCAGGGACTCACCAGCAGCAAGAGCGACCTCATTGATGTATACAGAGAAGAGAGTCGGTCCAAGAATTGAACCCTGTGGCACCCCCATAGAGACTGCCAGAGGTCCGGACAGCAGACCCTCCGATTTGACACACTGAACTCTATCAGAGAAGTAGTTGGTGAACCAGGCGAGGCAATCATTTGAGAAACCAAGGCTGTCGAGTCTGCCGATGAGGATATGGTGATTGACAGAGTCGAAAGCCTTGGCCAGATCAATGAATACGGCTGCACAGTAATGTTTCTTATCGATGGCGGTTAAGATATCGTTTAGGACCTTGAGCGTGGCTGAGGTGCACCCATGACCAGCTCTGAAACCGGATTGCATAGCAGAGAAGGTATGGTGAGATTCGAAATGGTCGGTAATCTGTTGGTTGACTTGGCTTTCGAAGACCTTAGAAAGGCACGGTAGGATAGATATAGGTCTGTAGCAGTTTGGGTCAAGAGTGTCCCCCCCTTTGAAGAGGGGGATGACCGCAGCTGCTTTCCAATCTTTGGGAATCTCAGACGACACGAAAGAGAGGTTGAACAGGCTAGTGATAGGGGTGGCAACAATTTCGGCAGATAATTTTAGAAAGAACGGGTCCAGATTGTCTAGCCCGGCTGATTTGTAGGGGTCCAGATTTTGCAGCTCTTTCAGAACATCAGCTGAATGGATTTGGGAGAAGGAGAAATGGGGAAGGCTTGGGCGAGTTGCTGTTGGGGGTGCAGTGCTGTTGTCCGGGGTAGGAGTAGCCAGGTGGAAAGCATGGCCAGCCGTAGAAAAATGCTTATTGAAATTCTCAATTATGGTGGATTTATCAGTGGTGACAGTGTTTCCTATCTTCAGTGCAGTGGGCAGCTGGGAGGAGGTGTTCTTATTCTCCATGGACTTTACAGTGTCCCAGAACTTTTTTGAGTTAGTGTTGCAGGAAGCAAATTTCTGCTTGAAAAAGCTAGCCTTGGCTTTTCTAACTGCCTGTGTATAATGATTTCTAGCTTCCCTGAACAGCTGGATATCACGGGGGCTGTTCGATGCTAATGCAGAACGCCATAGGATGTTTTTGTGTTGGTTAAGGGCAGTCAGGTCTGGGGAGAACCAAGGGCTATATCTGTTCCTGGTTCTAAATTTCTTAAATGGGGCATGTTTATTTAAGATGGTTAGGAAGGCATTTAAAAAAAATATCCAGGCATCCTCTACTGACGGGATGAGATCAATATCCTTCCAGGATACCCCGGCCAGGTCGATTAGAAAGGCCTGCTCGCAGAAGTGTTTCAGGGAGCGTTTTACAGTGATGAGTGGAGGTCGTTTGACCGCTGACCCATTACGGATGCAGGCAATGAGGCAGTGATCGCTGAGATCTTGGTTGAAGACAGCAGAGGTGTATTTAGAGGGGAAGTTGGTTAGGATGATATCTATGAGGGTGCCCGTGTTTAAGGTTTTGGGGAGGTACCTGGTAGGTTCATTGATTATTTGTGTGAGATTGAGGGCATCAAGTTTAGATTGTAGGATGGCTGGGGTGTTAAGCATGTTCCAGTTTAGGTCGCCTAGCAGCACGAACTCTGAAGATAGATGGGGGGCAATCAGTTCACATATGGTGTCCAGAGCACAGCTGGGGGCAGAGGGTGGTCTATAGCAGGCGGCAACGGTGAGAGACTTGTTTTTAGAGAGGTGGATTTTTAAAAGTAGAAGTTCAAATTGTTTGGGTACAGACCTGGATAGTAGGACAGAACTCTGCAGGCTATCTTTGCAGTAGATTGCAACACCGCCCCCTTTGGCAGTTCTATCTTGTCTGAAAATGTTGTAGTTTGGAATTAAAATGTCTGAGTTTTTGGTGGTCTTCCTAAGCCAGGATTCAGACACAGCTAGAACATCCGGGTTGGCAGAGTGTGCTAAAGCAGTGAATAGAACAAACTTAGGGAGGAGGCTTCTAATGTTAACATGCATGAAACCAAGGCTATTACGGTTACAGAAGTCGTCAAAAGAGAGCGCCTGGGGAATAGGAGTGGAGCTAGGCACTGCAGGGCCTGGATTCACCTCTACATCGCCAGAGGAACATAGGAGGAGTAGAATAAGGGTACGGCTAAAAGCTATGAGAATTGGTCGTCTAGAACGTCTGGAACATAGAGTAAAAGGAGGTTTCTGGGGGCGATAAAATAGCACTTACATCAAATCTCTGTAAATTAATGGAAAAGTTGATTGTAGGAAGATGAATCTTTTAGCTGGTGAATATTTTTTTAACTAGGGAAGTCGGTTAAGAACAAATTCTTATTTACAATGACGGCCTACCCTGGCCAAACCCTAACGACGCTCAATCACAGCCGGTTGTGATACAGTCTGTAATTAAACCAGGGTCTGTAGCAACGCCTCTAGCACTGAGATACAGTGCCTTAGACCGCTGCACCACTCGGGAGCCCAAACAAAGGGGTCTATTAACTCCATACCAGAGTGTATTCAGAAAAGGAAGGACTACCCTTGATGCATTAGCTAAAGTTAGTACTGAGGTGACCAAAGGGCAATGAAGGAAGTGGGCAATGAAGGAAGTGATGTCAACGGTATATTTTGATATTGAAAAAGCATATGATACAATGTGGCAGGAAGATCTACTGAATAAAGTGAATGGGTATTGGTGGGAGAATGTATAGCTGGATTATGAATTTCTTGTTTGACTGAACCTTCCAGGTCAGGGTGGGATTGGAGTTATCAAGAGAATATGAGGTGGAAAATGGAACTCCACAGGGTAGTGCAATTAGTCCTATCTTATTCATGTTGACGATTGATGATATCGGACAGGGTATAGGGGCGGCATTATATGCAGATGATGTTGCCATTTTTCCAATGGTCCTTATGGTGGGGTTTCAAGTTATCTTTATTTAAATCTCGCCTCTGTCACGCCTTGGTCTTAGTATTTTGTGTTTTGTTTCGGGTTGTCATTGTTTCGGGTTGTCATGTTCTATCTTTCCTGTCTGTTCCCTCCTGGTCTTGTGTTCTTCTTTCCTCTTAAATATTGCTTCCTATGCGCAAAGGTTGCTGAGGTCTGGGGAGGAGGAGGTTGGTTGGTGCAGGTGGAGGTGTGAACACATAACCCCTCATCAATTTGGGACGCAGAGGCTGTGTCAATTTGGGACGCAGAGGCTGGTATGTTGTTCCGTGGTCCTTGTTGGTCCCCGGTTTTATGGGGGGGAATGTGACGACCCTCCCACTCTGTCTGCCGTATTATGTCTTTGTTCTTGTTTCCTTATTAGGATGCCGGTGGGCGGAGTTGAGAGGGTCGTCAGCTTCATGGGAAACACCTGGGCCAGGTGTCTCCCAGGATAAATAGACCTCTTCCACATTTATGGAGGAGACTCTCTCCATGCAGACACACCTGGGCCCAGTGTGTCCCAGGATAAATACACCACTTCCACATTCATGGAGGAGACTCTCTCCATGCAGACACCTTTGTAGATTGTGTTGTGGTTCTTGGTGGCCTTTTGTTTGTTTGCTTTGGCACCTTTCAACACCCTGCATTATCACATTCATGCATGCAAAACACTCACTTACACTACTGATTACTGATTACACACACCATTGTATATTTTCCTTAGTGGCTTTAGTTAATAAATGTATATTTTGTTACTCCTTATCTCCACGTTGTCTCCCTTTGTTACGGGCTTTGAGCCGGTTCGTGACAACTTCTCACGAAATATATCTTGTCACGAAATACAACTTGTCATGAAATATATCTTTATTAACTAAAGCAACTAACTAGGCTTTTTAGGTGAGCTCTGATGCTGCTCTGTGATGAACAGCGCCCACTTTGTCAAAGGTAGGGGCACCAAATATTTAGCTTGTCGATTACCAGCGTGCCCCTCCAGGGTGCTGTTGGAGAGACTCATCGCTGCGGCTCTCCACCCACATCCCCTCAGAAAATCATCTAACATAAATCATGCTGCAGATCGAGTATGTGGCGTGATTGTTCCTGTCTTTGTGTTTGCACCAGATAGGGCTGTTTCGGTTTTACGTTTATTGTTTTTTTTTGTAAAGTTCGTGTTTCGTTATTTAATAAACATGGATTGCAATAGCCACGCTGCATTATGGTCCGATCCTTGCTACACCTCCTCGTCCGAGGAGGAGATAGAAGAAAGCCTTTACAGAATCACCCACCACACCCGGACCAAGTGGCGTGGTAACAGGCAACAGCAGCAGCAGGAGCAGCAGCAGCTGCAGTGGGAGAGGTTGCACCACCTGGAGAAATGGACATGGGAGGAGGAACTGGACGGTAAAGGACCCTGGGCTCAGCCTGGAAAATATCGCCGCCCCAAGGAAGGACTGGAGGCGGAAAAGCGGAGCGGCGCTGGTATGAGGAGGCAGCACGGCGACACGGATGGAAGCCTGAGAGTCGGCCCCAAAAATGTCTTGGGGGGGGGGGGGCTCACAGGGATTATGGCTATGCCAGGTAGGAGACCTGCGCAAACTCCCTGTGCTTACCGGGGGGCTAGAGAGACCGTGCAGGCACCGTGTTATGCTATGGAGCGCACAGTGTTTCCAGTGCGGGTGCATAGCCCGGTGCGGTTCATACCAGCTCTTCGTATTGGCCGGGCTAGAGTGGGCATCGAGCCAGGTAAGGTTGGGCAGGCTTGGTGCTCAAGAGCTCCAGTGCGCCTGCAAGGTCCGGTCTATCCAGAGCCACCTCTACACACCAGTCCTCCGGTGGCAGCTCCCCGCACCAGGCTTCCTGTGCGTGTTCTCTATCCAGTCCCACCAGTGCCAGCACCACGCATCAGGCCTACAGTGCGCCTCGCCTCTCCAGCGCTGCCGGAGTCTCCTGCCTGTTCAGCGCAGCCAGAGCTGCCAGCCTGCATGGAGCAGCCTGAGCTGCCAGCCTGCATGGAGCAGCCTGAGCTGTCAGTCTGCATGGAGCAGCCAGAGATGTCAGTCTGCATGGAGCAGCCAGAGCTGTCAGTCTGCATGGAGCAGCCAGAGCTGTCAGTCTGCATGGAGCAGCCAGAGATGTCAGTCTGCATGGAGCAACCAGAGCTGCCATTCTGCATGGAGCAGCCAGAGCTGCCAGTCTGCCAGGATCTGCCAGTCAGCCAGACTCTTCCAGATCTGCCAGTCAGCCAGACTCTTCCAGATCTGCCAGTCAACCAGACTCTTCCAGATCTGCCAGTCAACCAGACTCTTCCAGATCTGCCAGTCAACCAGACTCTTCCAGATCCGCCAGCCAGCCAGGATCTGCCAAAGCCAACTACCTGCCTGAGCTTCCTCTCAGTGCTGAGCTTCCTCTCAGTACTGGGCTTCCCCTCAGTGCTGGGCTTCCCCTCAGTGCTGGGCTTCCCCTCAGTGCTGGGCTTCCCCTCAGTGCTGGGCTTCCCCTCAGTGCTGGGCTTCCCCTCAGTGCTGGGCTTCCCCTCAGTGCTGGGCTGCCCCTCAGTGCTGAGCTGCCCCTCAGTCCCGAGCTACCCCTCAGTCCCGAGCTGCCTCAGTCCCGAGCTGCCCCTCAGTCACGAGCTGCCCCTCAGTCCAGTGGGGTTCTGGGTGAGGACTATTAGGCCATGGTCGGCGGCGAGGGTGGATTATCCCAGGACGCGAGGGGGAGGAACTATGACATTTATGGAGTGGGGTCCACGTCCCGAGCCGGAGCCGCCACCATGGACAGACACCCACCCAGACCCTCCCTATGGTTGAGGTGCGTCCGGGAGTCCGCACCTTAGGGGGGGGTGTTCTGTCACGCCTTGGTCTTAGTATTTTGTGTTTTCTTTAATTATTTGGTCAGGCCAGGGTGTGACATGGGTTATTGTGGTGTGTTTTTGTCTTAGGGGTTTTGTGGGGTGTCTAAGTAGTCTAGGGCTGCCTGAGGCGGTTCTCAATCAGAGTCAGGTGATTATCGTTGTCTCTGATTGGGAACCATATTTAGGCAGCCATATTCTGTGAGTGTTTTCGTGGGTGATTGTTCCTGTCTTTGTGTTTGCACCAGATAGGGCTGTTTCGGTTTTCACATTACGTTTATTGTTTTCTTTGTAAAGTTCGTGTTTCGTTATTTAATAAACATGGATTGCAATAGCCACGCTGCATTTTGGTCCGATCCTTGCTACACCTCCTCGTCCGAGGAGGAAATAGAAGAAAGCCGTTACAGCCACATGTCGTTCGCTAAGAAAGATTAAGGAAGATGTCAGTGTTCAATTATATGGAGAACGAATGGAAAGGGTAAAATAATTTAAGTATTTCGGGTTATGGTTTGATGAAAAGTTTACAGTACATGTAGACTTCAAATTGCATGAGACTAAATGTAAGAAAGTATTTAATCTTCAGAGAACATTAGCTGGGCATGATTGGGGGGCAGATAGGCAATCTTTACTGAATATTTATCATACTTTGATGAGGTCGTCCATAGATTATGGGTGCTTTGTATATGGTTCTGCGGCTTTTACATCGCTGTTGCGCGTTGATAGGATTCAGAACTTTAATGTCCTCAGAGAGACATTTGGCAGCAGTCATAAAACATATCACATATGAAAATATAAATATATTTTTAAGCATACAGGCAGGGTAGTTTTATAGTGCAAGTGCTAAGTGCAATTAGTCCAACATTTTGTGAAGTTGCAGAATTGCATTCAGAATAAAAGAGTACTTGGCCCACTTTTTTAAACCTTAGGGCGTCTGTACCTGAGGGAAGGAAATGGAATTCAGAGTGGCGTGGGTGGGAAGAGTCAACCACTATTTTATTCGCCTTCTGGAGTGTTCTGCCCAGGTGGATGCAAGCGAGGGCACTCAGGATGTGCAATCGTGCATTTAAAACTACACTGGTTGAGGCTTTGCAAGTAGATAATGGGGAAATGCCACTATCCCTTAGAGTTAAGCTAGCCCTGGCATACTGGGCAAGACTGAAGGGTAGTAGGGTAGACCATCCTACACTGACAGTTTTGTGTAGTTTAAGATCTGGAATGTCAGAACATGAGGATTTGTGGTTAGACATAATGATGCTGTTGTTGGGGTTACAAAGAAATGGTATTGAAATTCAGTTCTGTTGGATGCCGGCTCATACAGGTGTTTATGAAAATGATATAGTAGATATAATAGCAAAACGAGCGGTGAATATACAGGCGCAGTTAAAAGGGAAATTAAAACATAGAGTCTGAAAAATGGGTTGGATTGCTGACAGAGACAATGGGATGAAAGTAGTAAGGGCATTTTTATAGTACAAGGAAATCTGTACAGGAGATAGTGTCATATAATGGTAACAGGAGGGGTTATGTTGTGTAGGATGAGATTAGGTCATATGGGATTTAATTCATCTTTGAAATTGATAGGGAAACATGGTACTGGATTGTGTAATTGCTGTATATAGAGGAAATGGTTAACCATATTTTTGTGAAATGTATGAGGTAAAAAAGGGCCTCTCCCTTTTCGAATGGAGCTAAATACAGGCAAATCCTTGATGAGAACCTGCTTCAGAGAGCAAACGACCTCAGACTGGGATGACGATTTATGTACCAACAGGACAATGACCCAAAGCAACGCTGGAATGGCTTCAGAACAAGAATGTGAAAGTCAATGAATGACCCAGCCAAAGCCCAGACTTGAATCCCATAAAAAATCAGTGGAAAGAATTGAAGATTTGCTGTTCACCGCCTCTCCCCATCTAACAAAACAGGGCTTGAGAAAATCTGCAAGGAAGAATGGGAGAAAATCCCCAAATCCAGATGTGCAAAGCTGACACAGACATACCCAAGACGTCTAAAAGCTGTAATCGCTGCCAAAACTGCTTCTATAAAATATTGACTCAGGCTAGTGAATACTTATGTAAATTAGATTTCTGTATTTCATTCTCAAAACATTTCTAAAACTTTTCTAAAAACATGTTTTCACTTTGTCATTATGGGGTATTGTGTGCAGATGGGTGAGAAGAAAAATCGATCTTATCGATTTTGAATTCAGGCTGTAACAACAATGTGGCATAAGTCAAGGGTTATGAATACTTTCCGAAGGCACTGTTCTCCATTTGAACACTGAGCATAATATATGCAAGCACAGTACCCTCTGGGAGTTTCTCCCATTTCTTCTCTGTAGATCTTCTAAAGCTCTGTCAGGTTGGATGGGGAGCGTCGCTGCACAGCTATTTTCAGGTCTATCCTGAGAAGTTTGATCGGGTTCAAGTCCGGGCTCTGGCTGGGCGACTCTAGGACATTCAGAGACATGTCCCGAAGCCACTCCTGTATTGTCTTGGCTGTGTGCTTAGGGTTGGTGTCCTGTTGGAAGGTGAACCTTCGCCTCAGTCTTAGGTCCAGAGCGCTTTGGAGCAGGTTTTCATCAAAGGATCTCTCTGTACTTTACTCCGTTCATCTTTCCATCGATCATCCTGACTAGTCTCCCAGTCCCTGCCACTGAAAAACATCTGCACAGCATGGTGCTGCCACCACCATGCTTCACCATAGGGGTGGTGCCATCCGGGATCTTTGAACTATTGGTTTGGGAGACCGTGGAGGTACGTGTTTGGTTTGCATATTGAGTTTGATAGGCCCAGTATTGGTTGCCTGTGTTGTTTGGTTTGTGTGCTGCGTTGGAGAGATAATGGTGAGTTTCCAGGCCCTGCCTAGCCTGGAAACTCTTGTTCTACTTTCTGTTGGGAAGTCAGTCTGAGGAGGTGAGTAAATCGGCTGTGTACCTCGGTAGGAGATTTGTGTAGGGTAGTGGAACTTGCTACCGGGAGCTATAGCCTTTTTCCCCTGATAGGCTTAGCGACGTGTTTCAATTTTGGACATGTTGGGCATGGTTAAATGTTTGTTATTTTTGTGTGGTGTCTGTGGACCTAGCAGTTGTCTCAGGGGCACATCCGTGGCTTGGTGGAATTTGCCAGCATGCTGGGGAGTTCTATTTCCTTGCCAGCGGGCTACAGTGCGTAAATACCCACCGCAAATCTGCACGAAGACTAGGGTTGAGTTATTGTAGGTTTTGGGTAAGCTCCGTATCTCATCTCTCTTCTGTGGTGCTCAGGGTGATTGTCATTTCTCTGGTTGTGGTCTGATGTGCTCAGCAGAGGGGTTGAGCAAGATTATTTACTTATGACTATGGTGTCTCATGTATACAAGTTCATTCGCTTTCCATCAGAGGACCTGTTAGAATTATGTACTAAAGAACAGCTGTTGAAGATCGCTGAACACTACAAGGTTAAATGATTGAAATTAGTGAAATTCTGTTTCGTTGGAAGTGACTATGAATCGTTGGAAGTGACTATGAATCGTTGGAAGTGAATATGAATCGTTGGAAGTGACTATGAATCGTTGGAAGTGACTATGAATCGTTGGAAGTGACTATGAATCGTTGGGAGTTGTAAAAATTAAGAAGGACCCTGATGTTCTTTTCGTTAGAGTTTGTAGCTGTTGGTCTTTTGTGCCATGTTCCTGAATGTTTACGTGACTGACCATTGTTTCGGGTTGTCATGTTCTATCTTTCCTGTCTGTTCCCTCCTGGTCTTGTGTTCTTCTTTCCTCTTAAATATTGCTTCCTATGCGCAAAGGTTGCTGAGGTCTGGGGAGGAGGAGGTTGGTTGGTGCAGGTGGAGGTGTGAACACATAACCCCTCATCAATTTGGGACGCAGAGGCTGTGTCAATTTGGGACGCAGAGGCTGTGTCAATTTGGGACGCAGAGGCTGGTATGTTGTTCCGTGGTCCTTGTTGGTCCCCGGTTTTATGGGGGGGAATGTGACGACCCTCCCACTCTGTCTGCCGTATTATGTCTTTGTTCTTGTTTCCTTATTAGGATGCCGGTGGGCGGAGTTGAGAGGGTCGTCAGCTTCATGGGAAACACCTGGGCCAGGTGTCTCCCAGGATAAATAGACCTCTTCCACATTTATGGAGGAGACTCTCTCCATGCAGACACACCTGGGCCCAGTGTGTCCCAGGATAAATACACCACTTCCACATTCATGGAGGAGACTCTCTCCATGCAGACACCTTTGTAGATTGTGTTGTGGTTCTTGGTGGCCTTTTGTTTGTTTGCTTTGGCACCTTTCAACACCCTGCATTATCACATTCATGCATGCAAAACACTCACTTACACTACTGATTACTGATTACACACACCATTGTATATTTTCCTTAGTTGCTTTAGTTAATAAATGTATATTTTGTTACTCCTTATCTCCACGTTGTCTCCCTTTGTTACGGGCTTTGAGCCGGTTCGTGACAACTTCTCACTAAATATATCTTGTCACGAAATACAACTTGTCACGAAATATATCTTTATTAACTAAAGCAACTAACTAGGCTTTTTAGGTGAGCTCTGATGCTGCTCTGTGATGAACAGCGCCCACTTTGTCAAAGGTAGGGGCACCAAATATTTAGCTTGTCGATTACCAGCGTGCCCCTCCAGGGTGCTGTTGGAGAGACTCATCGCTGCGGCTCTCCACCCACATCCCCTCAGAAAATCATCTAACATAAATCATGCTGCAGATCGAGTATGTGGCCTTTTCTATAGCCTACAGATTGGCGATAAAATGTATGATCGTGTAATGAGGCACGCTTTATTGCATCACGCACTTTCGCCGATCAAATAGCCTAACCTAAAATGACATGTTAACACCATATCCTAAAAACAGGACAGGTCAAAGTAAAATGGACAATCATGATACTCACAACTGCTGTCCAGGAGTTTCATCCTGTCGGCTAAATTGTCATGATCAGTGGTTAAGTAACCCACTGGCTCCAGGTTAAGTTTGTATACGTATAGGATAACTCCCATATGAAGTTGGGTGGCTGATATTCACAACTTAAAGCTGCAAAATGTAACTTGTTGGGCATCCTGACCAAATTCACATAGAAATGTGAGTTATAGATCTCATTGAAAGAAAGTCTAAAAACAATCAACTTTTATTGGTCACATACACGTTTAGCAGATGTTATTGCGGGTGTAGCGAAATGCTTGTGATTCTAGCTCCAACAGTGCAGTAATATTTAACAATACACACATCTAGAAGTAAAAGAATGGAGTTAAGGAATATATAAATATTAGGATGAACAATGTCGGAGTGGCATAGACTAAAATACAGTATATACATATGAGATGAGTAAAACAAAAACGTGTTAACATTAAAGTGACTAGTGTTCACTTATTAAAGAGGCCAGGGATTTCAAGTCTATGTATATAGGGCAGCAGCCTGGATGATAGCAGTGCAGTGACTCGGGTGGTTGTTTTCCTTGATGATCTTTTTGGCCTTCTTGTGACATGGGGAGCTGTAGGTGTCCTGGAGGCAGTGATGTGTACGCCGAGGAACTTTGAGTTTTCCACCTGCTCCTCTGCGGTCCCATCGATGTGGATAAGGGCATGCTCCCTCTGCTGTTTCCTGAAGTTCATGATCAGCTCCTTTGTTTTGTTTGCGTTGAGTGAGAGGTTATTTTCCTGGCACCACACTCCCAGGGCCCTCACCTCCTCCCTGTAGGCTCGTCTCGTCATTGTTGGTAATCAGGCCTACTACTGTTGTGTTGATGATTGAGTTGAACAGGGAGTACTGGAGGGGGCTGAACACGCACCCTTGTGGGGCCCCTGTGTTGAGAATCAGCGAAGTGGTGGTGTTTAATACCTTCCAGCCAGGGGGCGGAACGTCAGGAAGTCCAGGACCCAGGGCCCCAAGCTTAATGATGAGCTTGGAGGGTACTATGGTGTTGAATGCTGATACTTTAGTCATGGAACAGCATTCTTACATAGGTATTCCTCTTGTCCAGATGGGATAGGGTAGTGCGATGGTGATTGAATCATCTGTGGATCTATTGGGGCGGTAAGCAAATTGAAGTGCCTCTAGGGTGTCAGGTAAGGTAGAGGTGATATGATCCTTATTAACTAGCCTCTCATTTAGTTCAGTTACCTTTGCTTTCTTGGGTACAGGAACAATGGTGGACATCGTGAAGCAAGTGGGTACAGCAGATTGGGATAGGGAGAAGTTGAATATGTCCGTAAACACTCCAGCATGCTGGTCTGTGCATGCTCAGAGGATGCGGCTAGGGATGCCGTCTGGGCCGGCAGCCTTGCGAGGGTTAACGGGCTTAAAGGAGAGCCCACAGGGTAGGTTTTAAGGGTACAACACCTCCTATACACTTCCTGATAAACTCATTCACCATATCCATGTATTTGTCAGTTATTCTCAGAGGCTACCCGGAACATATCCCGGTCCAAGTGATCAAAACAATCTTAAAGTGTGGCTTCCGATTGGTCAGACCAGCATTGAATAGTCCTTAGCACGGGTACTTCCTGTTTGAGTTTCTACCTATAGGAAGGGAGGAGCAAAATTGAGTCGTGATCAGATTTGCCGAAAGGGAGGGCGGGGGAGGGCCTTGTAGGCATTCCAAAATGCTAAGTAGCAGTGGTCTGTTTTCTCATATTTTCTCATATTGAGTGCTACAGTCAATGTGTTAGTAGAACCTCGGTAGAGTTTTCCTTAAATTTGCTTTGTTAAAATCCCCAGCTACAATAAATGCGACCTCAGTATACATGGTTTCCAGTTTGCATAAAGTCCGGTGAAGTTCTTTGAGGGCCGTCGTAGTATCTGCTTGAGGGGGAATATACACGGCTGTGACGATAACCGAAGAGAATTCTCTTGGGATGTAATAGGGTCGGCATTTGATTGTGAGGTATTCTAGGTCGGTAGACAAAAAGACTTGGGTTTCTGTATGTTATCACAATTACACCATAAGTCGTTAATCATGAAACATACACCCTCGCCATTCTACCCGGAGAGATATTTATTCTTGTTGGCGCAATGAACTGAGAATCCAGATGGCTGGAGCGACTCCAACAGTCGTGGGAGAGCCATGTTTCCTTGAAACAGAGTATGTTACGATCCCTGATGTCTCCCTGGTGTCTCTCTGGAAGGAGATTCTCACCCTGAGCTCGTCTTATTTATTATCTAGAGACTGAACATTAGCGAGTAATCTACTCGGAAGCAGTGGATGTCAATGAACTCCTGGATACCATTTTTATGCCCACTAAGTTAGAGTGGGCACTAAGTTAGAGTGGGCACTACTAGAGGTAGTTTTGCAAGCCAATGCTAACTAGCGTTAGCGCAATGACTGAAAGTTAATGGGTATATGCTAGCATGCTAACGCAGTAGAAAAAGGGCCTCATTGGCAAAATCCCGAAGTATCGTTTTAACATCATTATTGCCAAAATCGAGAGGTATCCCTTTAACTCTTTCTGCCCATTCCCAAAAGTGTTTCGTGATTGGCGTGTTGGCTAAAGCTTAGGCTTACGCACTAATGCCAGATAATGAACGAAAAACCTCAATGTAGCCTAAACAGTGGCCAGTTTATTAGGTACACCCATCTAGTTCCGGGTTGGACCCCTCTGTAGCCATGAAGGAATGCACCTGGTCAGCAACATTGTTCATATAATTTGTGGCATTAAAACGTTATCCAATTTGGTATCAATGTGTGCCAGGAAAACATTCCCCACACCATTATACCACCGCCACTAGCCTGTATGGTTGACACCAGGCAGGATGGGGCCATGCTGCTTACAACAAATTCTGAGTCTGCCATCAGCATGACTAAACGGGAACCGGGATTCGTCGGACCAGGCAAAGGTTTTCCACTCCCCAGTTGTCCAGTGTTGATGATCGCGTGCCCACTGGAGCTGCTGCTGCTTGTTTTTAGCAGATAGGAGTGGAACCTGGTGTGGTCGTCTGCTGCAATAGCCCATTCGTGACCAGGACCGATGAGTTGTGCGTTCCGAAATGCCGTTCTGCACACCGCTGTTGTACTATGCCATTATTTGCCTGTTTGTGGCCCGCCTGTTAGCTTGCAAGATTCTTGCCATTTTCCTTCGACCTCTCATCAACCAGCTGTTTTCGCCCACAGGACTGCCGCTGACTGGATGTTTTTTGTTTGTCGCACCATTCTCGGTAAACCCTAGTAACTGTTGTGCAGGAAAAGCCCAGGAGGTCGGCCGTTTCTGAGATACTGGAACCGGCGCGACTGGCACCGACGATCATACCACGCTCAAAGTAGCTTAGGTCACTAGTTTTTCCCATTCTAACGTTCAGTCAATTAACTGAATGCCTCAATGCCTGTCTGCCTGCTTTATATAGCAAGCCATGGCAAAGTGACTCGCTGTCTGACTCGCTGGAGCGAACAATTTTGTGGACGGGGTAGCCACTGAGTGTAAATTGCACAAGAACTATACATGTATGTATTTTTTTTCAACCTGACAGTCACCCACCCGCTATTCATCCACACAACCCTAAACCCGCCCACCCCGCGGACGTAACCGCGGAGACTGCGGGTTGAGTCAACCCGCCCATTCCTACAATATAAGCTTTATCTCAATCAAGCTAAAAGTCTTTTCCGGGGCTCCTAAATTGTGTGATGTGCTAACTTTTTTTTAAAGTTGGGAGCACCAGTGCTACCAATGAACATTATTTAATTTCGAGCCCAGATTGTACCTATGGTTGTCTAATGCAGGGCAGGGAGGGCCTGGAGCAGACCCTGCAGATGGAGAAGCATCTGCTGGAGCTCCACCAGCAGAACAAGACCCTGCGGCAGGTGAAGGACGCCATGGAGAAGAGGCTGAGGGCCGAGATCCAGAGACTTAAAGAACAGGTACATTGACAGGAGACGTGAAGGCTGAGATACTTAAAGACCATTGTCCTTATGTCAGGTGGCATCCCTGTGCAGTGCTTTTCCCTGGTCCCTCAACCACTGCAGACAGAGTAGTCGCGCTGTCTGATGTGAGAGAGCTTCCACCCTACCACTTTCCTGGCATTGCACTGACGTGTGTGTGTGTGTGTGTGTGTGTGTGTGTGTGTGTGTGTGTGTGTGTGTGTGTGTGTGTGTGTGTGTGTGTGTGTGTGTGTGTGTGTGTGTGTGTGTGTGTGTGTGTGTGTGTGTGTGTGTGTGTGACAGAGGGCTTAAATGCCACAAAAAATCTGGAAATCAAAGGCTGTGAGTGGAAAATAAGACAATAAAAGACTAACTATTCAGGTGTTTTACAATTTTCTCTATGTGAAAGATGCTATACAGGGACATAGTGGCCAGGTTAGTCGGTGAAGCAAAGTGGGAAGAGCTACAGAGACTCAGAAACCAGGTACACTGACCAGCACAGCAGCAGTGATGGTTAAAATAACATGATTGCTCATTTTGTGGAGGATAATTTCTCATAATTAGAATGTGTGAAAGATAAATTAATAGTAATCTATTTCAACATGTTATTGTTCATTTTAACATGTTTAAAGCACTAACGTTCTCTTTTTGGTATCTGAGGGGGTCGGCCTGAACCCCCCCCCCCCCCCCATTCTTTCTTTAACATGTTTGGCTGTAAGGAAAATAGACTATTTAATGTGTCCATTACAACTTCTTTCTGTACTTCTGACGTGGCCATGTTGATGTGTCCCCTGTGCTGTGGCGCCCCCCAGCTGGCCAGTGTGGTGCAGTCCAACGTCAAGATGTTTGAGGAGCTGAAGCTGTACCGCTCTGCAGAAAACAGCAAGCAGAGAATCGATCAGCTGGTGAGTGGAAGATTTTAACTGCTACTGTAGTGATGATCCTAAGTGTTTGTTGAATACTCTCAAGGCTATGTAGGATAGCCTCTTAGAAGAGCTATGCATTCTGTGCATTCTGTGTGATTAGTTCAAATTCATGAGCTTTAATAGTATTCACGAGCTGGAATGTCAAAGGGCTTATTGCCCACTGAAGCAAAGTGGATTCTCGTTTAAAAGGAGCCATCCTTTTGTAAACCCACTGAACATCACACATCATTGAGGCCCATTGGATGCTATAAGAGAGTCTTTGACAGCTGATGTTTCCAGTCTGTCTCTCAGGTGAAGAGTTTGGAGAAGCAACACTGCATTCTCATCTACACCCAGCTAGCCTCCCTGAGGACAGAACTTCTGTGCCTGGCAGGAACCGCAGCACCCATCAACGGCCACTCGGAGCTCACCGTCAGCCTCATCGGTGAGGGGGCCACTGGCCCTGGGGAGATGACTCTCCTGAAGGAGGAACCAAGTGAAACAAGAGTAGAGGGGGAGGGAGGAGTATTGACCATGGTGGTTGTTCAGATGGGCCCTGACCCAGGGGACTTGGTATCAATATCGGGTGATGTATGTTTGGTGGCTGGGCAGGAGGCGGAATCATCGGTTCCGGAGCTGTACAGTGTTGACTCTGGGGCAGAGGGCTTCCAGAATTCTACTGAAGGCCTTGAAGACAAAGAGGGGGAGGAGCCATCATTGTCAAGGAAACACTGACCCAAAGAGGAACCAGGGGGAGAGCGTGAAGCCAAACTGCAGTGCATCTGTTGAAACCGTGCTCTTTGTTCAAATCAAAATGTTTTTGTCACATGTAGCGAGTACTTAGAAGCACTTAACTCAACTGAAACCACAGTCCCTAATGTGGCTGTGAAAGTCGAAGCATCCTTCACTCCCAGCAGTTTGAGAGCTGTACTTGCATGTAACGCTAAACCTAATGACTTACTGTTTACCAGTCTGAAATCATACTCTACCTTAACCACAATATTTAAAAAAAATACATCGGTTTGTTATGAAGAAGATATTAAACATTTGCATTTAAAGTATAACCTTTGAATGTATATAAACAAAGTGCATAAATTGAACCATTCAAAACGAATGCATCATCACACTTAACACATTAAGCATCTCCAATCCCAAATTAAATCTAGAATCCCTTTCCTATTTCGCAACAAAGCATCCTTCACTCATGCTGCCAAACATACCCTCGTAAAACTGACCATCCTACCGATCCTCGACTTCAGCGATGTCATCTAAAAAATTGCCTCCAACACTCTACTCAACAAATTGGATGCAGTCTATCAAAGTGCCATCCATTTTGTCACCAAAGCCCCATATATTACCCACCATTGCGACCTGTACGCTCTCATTGGCTGGCCATCGCTTCATACTCGTCGCCAAACCCACTGGCTCCAGGTCATCTACAAGTCCCTGCTAGGTAAAGCCCCGCCTTATCTCAGCTCACTGGTCACCATAGCAGCACCCACCAGTAGCACACGCTCCAGCAAGTATTTCGCACTGGTCACTCCCAAAGCCAATTCCTCCTTTGGCTGCCTTTCCTTCCAGTTCTCTGCTGCCAATGACTGGAACGAATGCAAAAATCACTGAAGCTGGAGACCCATATCTCCCTCACCAACTACGTTCCAGCTGTCAGAGCAGCTCACAGATCACTGCACCTGTACATAAGCCCATCTGTAAACAGCCCATCCAACTCCCTCATCCCCAAACTGTATGTATTTATTTATCTAGCTCCTTTGCTCCCCAGTATCTCTACTTGCACATTAATCTTCTGCACATCTACCATTCCAGTGTCTAATTGCTATATTGTAATTACTTCGCCACCATGGCCTATTTATTGCCTTTACCTCCCGTATCTTAACTAATTTGCACTCATTGTATATAGATTTCTTTTCCTACTGTATTATTGACTGTATGTTTGTTTATTCCATGTGTAACTCTGTGTTGTTGTATGTGTCGAACTGCTGTGCTATATCTTGGTCAGGTCGCAGTTGCAATCGAGAACTTGTTCTCAACTAACTACCTGGTTAAATAAAGGTGAAATTTAAAAAAAAAACATTAAACTGGTCCCGCTTTTCTCTCTCTTCTTTATTGCCATGTTATAACAAAATGGATGGGACTGTGATAGACTGCATCCAGTTTGCTGAGTAGACTGTTGGAGGCTATTTTGTAAATGACATCGCCGAAGTCGGGATCGGTAGGATAGTCAGTTTTACTAGGGTATGTTTGGCAGCGTGAGTGAAGGAGGCTTTGTTGCGAAATAGGAAACCGATTCTAGAATTCATTTTGGATTGGAGATGCTTAATATGAGTCTGGAAGGAGAGGTTACAGTCTAACCAGACACCTACAGTTGATGTCGGAAGTTTACATACACCTTAGCCAAATACATTTAAACTCACTTTCACAATTCACATTTAATCCTAGTAAAATTTCCCTGTTTTAGATCAGTTAGGATCAACACTTTATTTTAAGAATGTGAAATGACAGAATAATAGTAGAGAGAATTATTTATTTCAGCTTTTATTTATTTCATAACGTTCCCAGTGGGTCAGAAGTTTACATACACTCAATTAGTATTTGGTAGCATTGCCTTTAAAGTGTTTAACTTGGGTCAAACATTTTGGGTATTCTTCCACAAGCTTCCCACAATAAGTTGGGTGAATTTTGCCCCATTCCTCCTGACAGAGCTGGTGTAACTGAGTCAGGTTTGTAGGCCTTGCTCGCACACACTTTTTCAGTTCTGCCCACACATTTTCTATGGGATTGAGGTCAGGGCTTTGTGATGGCCAATCCAATACCTTGACTTTGTTGTCCTTAAGGCATTTTGCCACAACTTTGGAAGCATGTTTAGGGTCATTGTCCATTTGGAAAACCCATTTGCGACCAAGCTTTAATAATCTGTCTGTAAACAATTGTTGTGAAAATTACTTGTGTCATGCACAAAGTAGATGTCCTAACCGATTTGAGTGGTTGAAAAAAGAGTTTTAATGACTACAACCTAGGTGTCCGAATTCAACTGTAGGTATTAATAGTTGTCTACATATTCTAAGTGAGAACCGTCCAGAGTAGTAATGCTCGAGCGGTCGGTCGGGTGCGTTGAAGAGTATGCATTTAGTTTTACTAGCGTTTGAGAGCAGTTGCAGGCCACCGAACGATTGTTGTACGGCATTGAAGCTGCCGGTGTAGGTTGTGCATAGAACCGGCTTTATATAAGATTTTGCGGGGCAAATTCTACACTGTGCTCTAACATTGACTTCATTATTAAAATGTATCCAAATGCTACTGTGCTTCTGACTCATTTTCCAGCTGTTGTTTTCACAGCTGTCCTTCCTCTCTCCTCGGCTGCTAAGTGTGTGACTGTGAGTGAGTTGGCTCCGCCGTCCCTCACGCACGGTTGGTTCATTAGTTGACACTGCGTGTCTGATTGACAGGAACAACAGGTGAGGCTGTTAGTCTGAGCTGACAGTCAGAACGAATGTGTGTGCGCTTGAGCATTTAGGCCTATATTATTATTTTAAATGTTTTCGTTCTTTGAATTAATTAATTATATTCATTTAAATATTTTGATTATTCATATCTTAATTTGTATATATTTTTAAAAATAGATTCGGCTCTTCTGATATGCGATCTTATTAGACTTATTCGCGAAAGACCCATCACTAGTTTAAGGTAGGGACGTGAAATTTGACGTGACACCTGTGTACCACAATGCTATCACGGGGACTGATATCGCGAGATGAAAGGGTTGTCACTAGTTACAACAGCCACAAAGTCGAAATGGGCAAAAACTCCTCGCTTGGTGAGCAAAATAAACGCCACCAGCTGGAGAAGACAGATTTAGGTCCCTGTTATCCCTTTCGCTTCGCCTCTTCCTCTCTGGCTATATCAAAGACAGTACAGAAACGTTGTGGCTATATCGTAAAAATGCATGAAAACTAAAAATATATTTTTGGTCTTAATTTAAGGTTAGGGATTAGGCATAAGGTTAGCAGTGTGGCTAAATTTAAAATCAGATTTTAAGAAGATCAATTGTAGAAATAGGCGGGGTTTAGCGATTTGTGGCTGTTGTAACGACCAGGTGAAAGTTCAACCGAACTCCAGACATAATGGAAGTAAATCAGGCAAAACAAGAGCATCTACTTGCATTGAAAGGTATTTTACTGAGTTAAATATATGATAACATTGTTTAAAACAATGTACTTAAGCAATATACTCATTTGGGTCGCGTTTGATTTGTCCGCTATGTTGATATCTGAAAAGAAGAGGTTGTTTACATCTGAGAATGACAATTAACTTACTTGCTAATGTGTGGCTAACATAGATGCCAAGTAAACGTCAAATAAGAATATGATGAACAAACTAACTAAATGCGTAGCTAGTATCGAGTAACCCCTAATCAACGGCAAGCTGTTTTAGGTGTCGTTTTTCTTCTTCCCGAGAGCCAACCTTATTAGCGTACCGACTGTTAACATTAGCTATCTACTATCAAACGTTAACGTTACCAATATTCTGTCACATAATTTGCCATATCATGCACAAATTGCAAACTATGTCTAGAGCCTTAGATATGCAGTTTTAGAAACTAGTCTTGGTCTTGTAAGCCTTACATCATAATGTTGATAGCGCACAGGACAGAAGGTTGTGGGTTCGCGAACCACCGTGGGCAAGAGTTTGGGTGGAAAGATCTTGTTTATAGTAAAAGCATTGCCTTGATCTATTATCGTATTTTCGTATTGTGCAAAATGGTATGCAGCATCATCTAGATAAACTACATTACCAAAAGTATGTGGAAACCTGCTCGTTGAACATCTCATTCCAAAATCATGGGCATTATTATGAAGTTATGGAGCTGCTGCTATAACAGCCCCGACTTTTCTGTGAAGGCTTTACACTAGATGTGGTTGGGCACTGCTGTTGGGTGATTAGGCCTGGCTTGCAGTTGGCGTTCCAATTAATTCCAAATGTGTTCAATGGGGTTGAGGTCAGGGCTGTGTGAAGGCCAGTCAAGTTCTTCCACATGGATCTCAACAAACCATTTCTGTATGGACCTCGCTTTGTGCACGGGGGCATTGTCATGCTGAAACAGGAAGGGGCCTTCCCAAAACTGTTGCCACAAAGTTGGTAGCGCAGAATCATCTGAATGTAATTGTATGCTGTAGTGTTAAAATGTCCCTTCACTGTAACTAAGGGGCCTAGCCTAAACCATGAAAAACAGCCCCAGATATGATTCCTCCTCCACCAAACTTTACAGTTGGCACTATACATTTGAGCAGGTAGCGTTCTCCTGGCATCCGCCAAACTCAGATTCGTCCGTTGGACTGCCACATGGTGAAGCGTGATTCATCACTCCAGAGAATGCGTTTCCACTGCTCCAGAGTCCAATGGAGGCCAGCATTACACTACTCCAGCTGACACTTGACATTGCGCGTGGTGATCTTAGGCATGTGTGTGTCTGCTCAGCCATGGAAACCCATTTCATGAAGCTTCCGATGAACAGTAATTGTTGTGACGTTGCTTCCAGAGGCAGTTTGGAACTCTGGTGTAAGTATTGCAACCAAGGACAGATGATTTTTACGTGCTTCAGCAGTTGGCGGTCCCGCTCTGTGAGCTTGCGTGGCCTACCACATCACGGTTGAACCGTTGTTGCTCCTAGACATTTTCACTTCCCAAAAACAACACTTACAGTTGACCTTGGCAGCTCTAGCAGGGCAGAAATTTGATGAACTGACTTGTTGGAAAGTCACTGAGCTCTTCAGTATGGCCATTCTACTGCCAATGTTTGTCTCTGGAGATTGCATGGCTGTGTGCTTGATTTCATACACCTGTCATCAACAGGTGTGGCTGAAATAGCTGGATCCACTAATTTGAAGGGGTGTACACATACTTTTGTGTATATATATTGTATGTATGCAACAAAAGTTCAACATTCACCTTCTACCATTTCTGTAAAGCCATCTACGCATACAATTTGATGCATACGTTGGATAAATCCAACGTATGCACCACACAGAACGCACTGCAACTGCCTCTGCAAACTAATGCTGCTAGGCAAATGCAGCATTCCATTGGAAATAAATATACTTCTGGTGTATCAAAATGCATTGACGCTGACAGTGTGATTGAGGCATCAGCTTCTGAATGTAAAAGAAACGAAACAATGATGTTCCTATATGCAGTATGGGAGTAACGTCTTTCCCGGGTATATCACAGCTTGTTTCTAGCATAAAGCATCTCGGTCCACTTTATGTCATCGGAATCCATTTTATTTTCTTAAATTAACAAGGGGTAGGCTTGTGCTTTTTGACATTTTCTTTAATTAAAGTTAGGCCTATAGCATACCCTCTCATACCCCCTCAATTCGAGTTTTGGATTTTACTTAAAAGCCCTTCACTTACATGGAGGTAGGCTATTTAAAGGGTGCATGGTGTGTGGAGGAATTGACTTGACAAATGTATGGATGTAGCAGCCTATAGCCTCATTTCTTCTTTCAAACAGGTAGTCCTAGCTCTTATGTATTAAATAGGAAGAAATAGGCACCAACACAACCCTCTTGTTGCTAGTAAATTACAATGAAGACAATTTCAATTAATTATGCCTACTCGAATTTGAATACTTTCAGCTGCCTACTTTCAGCCCCACGAGCTGTCCATTTCCGATTGATAGCGCTGCAGGCTGCTGCATCAAGTTTCAGAAACACAATGTAAGTTACTCGAATCTGGCTTATTGAGAGGTCAATAACTCTGATAAATACATAATGGGAAAGAAACATAATGTTTTAGAAAATCAATTATAATCTAGGTGGTTTGAGTCCTGAATGCTGATTTGGCTGACAGCCGTAGTATATCAGACCATATACCATGGGTATGACAGAACAAATTACGATGGTAATCAGTTTATAATAGCGATAAGGCACCTCAGGGGTTAGTGGTATATGCACTTGGGAAGTATTAGACCCCTTGACTTTTTCCACATTTTGTTATGTTACAGACTTATTCTTAAATGAATTAAATAAAACACACACTACCCCATAATGACAAAGCGAAAACAGGTTTTTATAAATGTTATTACCTTATTTACATAAGTATTCAGACTCTTTGCTATGAGACTGGAAATTGAGCCCAGGTGCATCCTGTTTCCATTGATCATCCTTGAGATGTTTTAACAACTTCATTGGAGTCCACCTGTGGTAAATCTATTGATTGGACATTATTTTTAAAGGGACACACCTGTCTATATAAGGTCCCACAGTTGACAGTGCATGTCAGAGCAAAAACCAAGTCATGATGTCGAAGGAATTGTCCGTAGAGCTACGAGACAGGAGTGTGTCAAGGCACAGATCTGGGGAAGGGTACCAAAAAAATTCTGCAGCATTGAAGGTCCCCAAGAACACAGTGGCCTCCATCATTCTTAAATGGAAGAAGTTTAGAACCACTAAGACTCTTCCTAGAGCTGGCCGCCCAGCAAAACTGAGCAATCGGGGGAGAAGGGCCTTGGTCAGGGAGGTGACCAAGAACCGGATGGTCACTCTGACAGAGCTCAAGAGTTCCTCTGTGGAGATGGGAGAGCCTTCCTGAAGGACCGGCATCTCTGCAGCACTCCATCAATCAGGCCTTTATGGTGGTCAGACGGAAGCCACTCCTCAGTAAAAGGCACATAACAGCCTGCTTGGAGTTTGCCAAAAGGCAGCTAAAGACTCAGACCACAAGAAACAAGATTCTCTGGTCTGATGAAACCAAGATTGAACTCTTTGGCTTGGATGCCAAGCGTGATGTCTGGAGGAAGCTTGGCACCATCCCTACGGTGAAGCATGGTGGTGGCAACATCATGCTGTGGGGATGTTTTTCAGCAGCAGTGACCTGAAAAATAATTAGGATCGAGGGAAAGATGAACTGAGCAAAGTACAGAGAGATCCTTGATGAAAACCTGCTCCAGGGCGCTCAGGACCTGAATGGCGCAAAGGTTCACCTTCCAGCAGGATAATGACCCTAAGCACACAGCCAAGACAACGCAGGAGTGGCTTTGGAAAAAATCTCTGAATGTCCTTGAGTGGCCCAGGCAGAGCCGGGACTTGAACCTGATCGAACATCTCTGGACAGACCTGAAAATAGCTGTGCAGCAACACTCCCCATTCAACCTGACAGAGCTTGAGAGGATCTGCAGAGACGAATGGGAGAAACTCCCCAAATACAGGTGTGCCAAGCTTATAGCTTCATACCCAAGAAGACTCCAAGCATTCATATCAGCCCAAGGTGCTTCAACAAAGTAGAGTAAATGGTCTGAATACTTATGTAAATGTGATATTTCAGTTTTTTGTTTTTAATACATTTGCAAAAAAATTAGCTTTGTCATTATGTGTAGATTGATGATTAAAAAATGCAAATTTAATCAATTTTAGAATAAGGCTGTAATGTAACTTGTGGAAAAAGTCAAGGGGTCTAAATACTTTCTGAATGCACTGGACATCACTCGAGGTGGTGAGAACTTCAATCCATTTGGAGTAACTATCACAACACATGACTCACATCCAAATAAACAACACCATTGCCTGTTAAATCGAAATAACAAATTAAATTAGAATTACAACCTTTGATAACTGAATTTTTACTTGATTGTATCCCATAAGGTAATTCAAGGAATAGTAAAATAGACTCGAGACAGGTGTCCCTCATTCAGGGGCAGCGCTCTCTGCTCTTTTCATGGTCCGAATCCCACATATGACTATTGCTAAATTATAAACTTTTTCCTAATCGTTAGTGTTTACATATCACATTTAAATCTCACCCAATGCTTCAAGTGAGGGTGATCAGGCCACACCAGAATGTCCGAACAAAGGTCAGAGGTCATTCAGTCCCAGTGAGAGTTTCTTTCCCTTCTCTACCTCAGATATTATTTAAAGACATTTCAAACATTTCGTGTACCAGGTTTACTTTGGGTTTTTCAGCACATTTATTATCAAGAGAAGTGATGTATGCAACCAAAATTCAGAAAATAGCTACTTCAGACAATTTTGTTCCCTTTTAAGGTGCATCCTTTCTAACCTGTGAAAAACCCCACTAAAACCGAATAAAAACACCCCATAAATCAAATTCAGTATTAACATCACTAACAAATATTCCGAACAGATGGGTTGTGTGTGTGTGTGTGTGTGTGTGTGTGTGTGTGTGTGTGTGTGTGTGTGGTAACACAGGGCAAAAACAAACATGGCCAGGCCTTACTTGATTGGGAGCTGGGTACCTTTTATACTTAAAAGAACTGCAGAATATTACGAACTACTCTCCCAAGGGAACAGCCTCTGGATACATTTCAAAGGGAGCGACAACCCATCTTCTCCTAAAAGGGAAAATGTACATTCCTTTGGTTTTCTCTTTGCCAGGTCTTAATCAGTAACAGAACAGAACTACAGACAAAACAAAACATGATAACTTCTGTCCACAGAGAGGCCACTGTCCTCCCTCCACTCTTTAATCATTTGTGTTTTAATCTACCTCTACCGCACATGGACATTTCCGGAAAGTTTCCGACCCTTTGCAACCCTTTGCAACCCTAACCCCAACGTTTACTGTAAGTACTATTACCAACCTCCGTTGGATATTCACTAGTTTTTTCACACTCATTAATGAATACTATTTGCACTAAATCGAGACAGATCTACTCATTAACAACATTTTTAAAGGTAATTTTAGGTTTTGTAACCCCAATGCTGGCGCTTGACACAATTGCTTTTTTAAACTTTACAATTACAATTGTTTCTTTAACACTACAAACAATTACTCACTATTAACTCCACTCTAATTCCTCGTGAGGACCCCTCCTCCCTTTAGTCAATTCTAGAATTCAGAATAAGATGGAATAAAGTGTCTCACGTGATTTAAAATAAACACGATTTTCTGAGCTTGCAAGGAATGTTTGGACGTGCCAATTTGAACTTATCTTTTTAGAATCCATTCCCATGGCATTTTGCATAGATTATCTAACCCCAAAATTGGTTCCACACCCGTCGCCTGTTCGGGACTAAAATCTACGACCGACCCTAAATCTACGACCGATCGTAACTAATCAAATCAAATCAAATTTTATTTGTTACATACACATGGTTAGCAGATGTCAATGCAAGTGTAGCGAAATGCTTGTGCTTCTAGTTCCGACAATGCAGTAATAACCAACAAGTAATCTAGCTAACAATTCCAAAACTACTACCTTATAGGCACAAGTGTAAGGGGATAAAGAATATGTACATAAAGATATATGAATGAGTGATGGTACAGAGTGGCATAGGCAACATACAGTAGATGGTATTGAGTACAGTATATACATATGAGATGAGTATGTAAACAGTGGCATAGTTAGTGGCTAGTGATACGTATTACATAAAGATGCAGTAGATGATATAGAGTACAGTATATACGTATACATATGAGATGAATAATGTAGGGTATGTAAACATTATATTAGGTAGCATTGTTTAAAGTGGCTAGTGATATATTTTACATCAATTCCCATTATTAAAGTGGTTGGAGTTGAGTCAGTGTGTTGGGAGCAGCCACTCAATGTTAGTGGTGGCTGTTTAACAGTCTGATGGCCTTGAGATAGAAGCTGTTTTTCAGTCTCTCGGTCCCAGCTTTGATGCACCTGTACTGACCTCGCCTTCTGGATGATAGCGGGGTGAACAGGCAGTGGCTCGGGTGGTTGCTGTCCTTGATGATCTTTATGGCCTTCCTGTGACATCGGGTGGTGTAGGTGTCCTGGAGGGCAGGTAGTTTGCCCCCGGTGATGCATTGTGCAGACCTCACTACCCTCTGGAGAGCCTTACGGTTGTGGGCGGAGCAGTTGCCGTACCAGGCGGCGATACAGCCCGACAGGATGCTCTCGATTGCATCTGTAGAAGTTTGTGAGTGCTTTTGGTGACAAGCCGAATTTCTTCAGCCTGCTGAGGTTGAAGAGGCGCTGCTGCGCCTTCTTCACGATGCTGTCTGTGTGGGTGGACCAATTCAGTTTGTCTGTGATGTGTACGCCGAGGAACTTAAAACTTACTACCCTCTCCACTACTGTTCCATCGATGTGGATAGGGGGGTGTTCCCTCTGCTGTTTCCTAAAGTCCACAATCTACTACTGAATAATCTCAGGCTTTCTAGGTCGCTATCCATCTCCCCAAGATGTCAGAATGAGTAGTAACAGGTGTAGGAACTTTGCCTACCTTGTTTAAATGTGCCGGCTCCTGTTCCACTGATTCGGACTCTCCAGTTCGACACTAAATCGTGGTGAATCCTGCCGACAACGCCAACCGTTATGTTCTGAACAAACTGAGTAAACCTCAAACGGACAACTAGAAATAGCTCAAACCAAGTTTATTCACCCACTGGGTCATACAGCTACAAAGCCAAGACATGATTACACAACTCCTTACACATCTAGACAACCAATACATCCCTGTTGCTAGGCAGGAATTGAATTGGTTCCTCTCATTGGTGTAGTCACAGCCCTGTCTGTTACTAAAACCGTGGAAGTGTGTGTGTGAGAGAGTACTGCAGTAGGAGAGTCGTTGTAGTGGGCCTCTCTTGCCCCCCCTCCCAGAGGTTTCTTCTCACTTCATCTGTTGATTTGACCTCGACACATTCCTCACTCCTCCCTAGTTCTGCAGCCGGCCTGCCTTATCAGACTCTAACAATTTGCCTTTCACCTCCCTCATCAGAAACATGGAACAGAAGATGTTTCTAGTAACTTAGTAACTTTCCATACACCTAGTTCCCATATACCCTTCATTGACCCAACATATCCATATCCTTATACATGTAAAGTAAAAAAAATGAGTTATAGTATGGCAACGTGAATCAGTACATTTCGATTAGAACCTAACGGTAAGTGTGTTTTGCATTTGTGAAATTATTTTTGATGTAATTTAAAAGTAGAAGGATTTATGTTTCTAGAACTGTACCACAATTGAGAATCGATGCATGTTTAGAGTATTTGGCTGTTTTGACTTCCAGAGCAAATTTGCCCATTTAAACAGAGCATGTGAGGTCCTAAGGAGTAACGTTAGGCTCCTTTAGTCCATTGTTGGGATAACTGTAACCGAGCTATGTATCATTTATTTAGCTAATATTGGATGATATCTTCCGAGCTATACCTATTTGGCTACTAAACGCCGCAAAAAAGAAACTGTCAACTGCGTTTATTTTCAGCAACCTTAACATGTGTAAATATTTGTATGAACATAAGATTCAACAACTGAGACGTAAACTGAGCAAGTTCCACAGACATGTGACTAATATAAATGGAATAATGTGTCCCGAAGAAAGGGGAGGTCAAAAGTAACAGTCGGTATCTGGTGTGGCCACCAGCTGCATTAATGTTGAATCTAGGGGGCACTATTTTCATTTTTGGAAAAATAACGTTCCCAAAGTAAACGGGCTATTTTGTCAGGACAAGATGCTAGAATATGCATATAATTGACAGTTTAGGATAGAAAACCCTAAAGTTTCCAAAACTGTACAAATATTGTCTGTGAGTATAACAGTACTGATATTGCAGGCGAAAGCCTGAGAAAAATCCAATCAGGAAATGACTCATGTTTTGAAAGCTCTGCGTTCCGATGCGTCTCTATTGAGCAGTGAATGGGCTATCAACTAGATTCCTTTTTCTACGTATTCCCCAAGGTGTCTACAGCATTTTGACGTAGTTTCACGCCTTTATGTTGAAGAATGAGCGTAAGCGACTACATTGCGTAAGTGTCCGGTTGAGGGCTCTCAGAGTAATTCTTGCGTAATAGACAGAGGTAGCTATTTTTCCTCCCGGTCTTTCTGAAAATACAGCTGTCCCGGTAGATATATTGTCGAATAGATATTTGAAAAACACATTGAGGATTGATTATAAACAACGTTTGCCATGTTTCTGTCGATTATTATGGAGCTCATTTGGAATATTTTTCGGAGTTGTCGTGACCGCAATTTCCGGTTGAATTCTCAACCAAACGTGAAGAACTAACGGAGTTATTTCGGCTACAAAAATAATATTTTTTGGGGAAAAGGAACATTTGCTATCTAACTGGGAGTCTCGTGAGTGAAAACATCCGAAGCTCATCAAAGGTAATCGATTTAATTTGATTGCTTTTCTGATTTTCGTGACCAGGTTGCCTGCTGCTAGCTAGGCATAATGCTATGCTAGCCTATCGATAAACTTACACAAATGCTTGTCTTGCTTTGGCTGTAAAGCATAATTTCAAAATCTGAGATGACAGGGTGATTAACACAAGGATAAGCTGTGTTTCACTATATTTCATGAATATGAATATTTTCTAGAAAATGTTTGTCCTTTTTTTGTCCGTTGCGTTATGCTAATTACTGTAGTTGATGACAACGCTCCCGGATCCGGGATGGGTAGTTACAAGAAGTTTGTACTGCAGTGCATCTCCTCCTCATGGACTGCATCAGATTTGCCAGTTCTTGATGTGAGATGTTACCCCACTCTTCCACCAAGGCACCTGCAAGTTCCTGGATATTTCTGGGGGGAATGGCCCTAGCCCTCACCCTCCAATCCAACAGGTCCCAGATGTGCTCAATGGGATTGAGATTCGGGCTCTTCGCTGGCCATGGCAGAACACTGACATTCCTGTCTTGCAGGAAATAACGCACAGAACGAGCAGTATGGCTGGTGGCATTGTCAGGATGAGCCTGCAGGAGGGTACCGCAGGATGAGCCTGCAGGATGTTTTCCCTGTAACGCACAGTGTTGAGATTGCCTGCAATGACAACAAGCTCAGTGCGATGATGCTGTGACACACCGCCCCAGACCATGATGGACCCCCCCACCTCAAAATCGTAACGTGTAACGATCATTCCTTCGATGATGAAGGCAACTCTGACCATCACCCCTGGTGAGACAAAACCGCGACTCGTCAGTGAAGACCACTTTTTTGCCAGTCCTGTCTGGTCCAGCGACGGTGGGTTTGTGCCCATAGGTGACGTTGTTGCCGGGATGTCTGGTGGGGACCTGCCTTACAACAGGCCTACAAGCCCTCAGTCCAGCCTCTCTCAGCCTGCTGCGGACAGTCTGAGCACTGATGGAGGGATTGTGCGTTACTGGTGTAACTCGGGCAGTTGTTGTGGCCATCCTGTGCCTGTCCTGCAGGTGTGATGTTCGGATGTACCGATCCTGTTCAGGTGTTGTTACACGTGGTCTGCCAATGCGAGGACGATCAGCTGTCTGTCCTGTCTCCCTGTAGCGCTGTCTTAGGCGTCTCACAGTACGGACATTGCAATTTATTGCCCTGGCCACATCTGCAGTACTCATGCCTCCTTGCAGCATGCCTAAGGCACGTTCACTCAGATGAGCAGGGACCCTGGGCATCTTTCTTTTGGTGTTTTTCAGAGTGAGTAGAAAGGCCTCTTTTTAGTGTCCTAAGTTTTCATAACTGTGACCTTAATTGCCTACCGTCTGTAAGCTGTTAGTGTCTTAACGATTAATTAATTAATTAATTATTTATGGTTAATTGAACAAGCATGGGAAACGGTGTTTAAACCCTTTACCATGAACATGAACAAACTCCGTTTTAGACGAGATGGACTTGATGACCAAAATTATCCTATTTACACTTTGTAGTACATTTTGACACTAGAATAACGGTTTCTGACTCATATCGATGCCAAAGGCACTCGTTGCTCTTTGAAGTGTCAAATAGCATGTTATTTCATGTTAACATGGAATTTTGATCTAGAATGGCAAGCAAGTAAACTAGCCTTACCCTAACTGAACTATTTTCCCTCTTTTATCCTTTGCCTTTCACAGTGATGCGGTTAACAAAACCCACACTCTTCACTAACATGCCAGTGACATGTGAAGATCGAGACCTCCCAGGTAAGCATCTTGGTTCATTTTACTGCCAACATGTAGTGGAGTTGTATAATCTTTGTTAGGCCTATCCAATGTTCTTTGCAGCTGTAATTCAAATTAAATGACAGGCATATCAATATAGAACAGAGAAAAGCTAAAAAGTCTTGAGTCAATATGCATTCAACCCCTTTGTTATGGCAAGCCTAAACAAATTCAGGAGTGAAGATTTGCTTAACAAGTCACATAAAAAGATGCGTGGACTTTGAATGACTACCCCATCTCTGTACCCCACACATACAATTATCTGTAAGGTCCCTGAGTCGAGTAGTGAATTTCAAGCATAGATTCAATCACAAAGACCAGGAAGGTTGTCCAATGCATCGCAAAAAAGTACACCTTTTGGTAGATAGGTGAAGGGGAAAAAAAGGATACCCATTTGAGCATGGTGGAGTTATTCATTAAGCTTTCGATGGTGTATCAATACACCTAGTCACTACAAAGATACCGGCATCCTTCCGGAGAGAAAGACAATCGCTTAGGGATTTCACCATGAGGCCAATTAAAACAGTTACCGAGTTTAATGGCTGTGATAGGTGTGGCCAATTTAGTGGTGCGGCCAACACACCTGAACTCACTCAACAATATAGAGGACAGAAAACGTTTTGTTGATGCTGAGAATTGAATGTATGTTTTTAAATAACCTTCTTTGAACGTTACTAATGTTTTCTTGTGGTTTTTATGGAAAGTTTATTTTATTTTATGTTCTGTGAACAGGAAACCTGTAGAAAATGTTATGCTGAAGTACGTAAATGTCCACTATTGGGGAACATTCCCAATGTCAAACCAGTTGCAGAACGTTCCGAGAACATTACCCAAATTTAAATGAGATGCAACCATGTTTGAACTTTTAGGAAACATTCTGTTAAAGAAAATGTTTGTCAAGTTCCTTAAATGTGCTGAGAATATTCCAAAGCCAAACAGCTATCCTGCACCATTCCCAGAAATTTGTGGGAAGGATCTATGCTAAATAACCATAGCACAACCATACTCTCACCAAGCTCTTAAGAAACATGGTTCTCAAAACATTACGTGCTAGCTGGGTACTAACCTAAATGACAGAGTGAAAAGAAGGAAGCCTGTACATAATAAAAATATTCCAAAGCATCCTGTTAGCACTAAAGTAATACTGCAAAAAACATTTCAAAGAAATGAACTGTTTGTCCTGAATACAAAGAGCAATGTTCGGGGCAAATCCAAAACATCACTGAGTATCACTCTTCATATTTTCAAGCATGGTGTTGGCTGCGTCATGTTATGGGTATACTTGTCATCAGCAAGGACTAGTGAGTTTTTTTTGGGGGGATAAAATAAATTGAATAGAGCTAAGCACAGGTAAAAATCCTAGAGGAAAAATTTGTTAAGTCTGCTTTCCACCAGACACTGGGAGACAAATTCACCTTTCAGCAGAACAGTAACTTAAAACACAAGGCCAAATATACACTGGAGTTGCTTACCAAGACGACATGGAATGTTCCTGAGTGGCCTAGTTACAGTTTTGACTGAAAGGTAGACTCCGCTAAATGAGGTTGCCACGAGTAGCACCGCAGATATTGCGATGAGCGAGATGCAAGGCTTGGCTGTCACACAGTCACACACAGTATCTGCGCATGTGCACACTTCGCTTCACTCTGTTACAGCGTGGTAGGCATGGGACCAAAATGGCTGAGAAGTTTAGCCACGTGCTTCAACGCTCTTAGTTGTTGCCTTTGTGCACCTACGTAATATCTTTGAGTCTATCTTTAGATTGTCTTGAAAATCTATGGCAATACTTGAAAATGGCTGTCTAGCAATGATCAACAACCAATTTGACAGAGCTTGAAAAGTTTTAAAAAGAATAATGGGCAAATGTTGTACAATCCAGGTGTGCAAAGCTCTTAGACTGAACCCAAAAGGACTCACAGCTGTAATCGCTGCCAAGGTGATTCTAACATGTATTGACTCTGGGTTGAATACTTATCTAATCAACATATATTAGTGTTTTACTGTGTTAGAAGTTTTCTCCCACTCTGACAGAGTATTTTGTGTAGATCGTTGACATGACAGTTCAATCCATTTGAATCCCACTTTGCAACACAACAAAATGTGGAAAAGGTCCAGGATTTTATTACTTTCAGAAGGCACTGTGCGTATAGATATTTATTATATATTATAATGTCAAGCTCACGGTGAGCCTATGGTAAAAACATTGATGTAGTGCTATTTAAATCCACAGCCCCTACCAACACATTCACATGTCATGTTTCTCTTTGAAATCAGTATTTCTCAGACAGAAAAACAGATGCCGTATTCTACATTTCACGACCCATGGGTACATCATTTATGACAAAACTGCACGCAATCCTATATTCATAGGATTGATATGCAACTTTTCAGTGATATGCCCCCGTGATATGCAACTTTTCAGGGATGTTAGGAACCAATATACACAAGCAGTTAGGAAAGTTAAGGCTAGCTTTTTCAAACAGAAATTTGCATCCTGTAGTACAAACTCAAAGTTCTGAGACACTGTAAAGTCTATGGAGAATAAGAGCACCTCCTCCCAGCTGCCCACTGCACTGAGGCTAGGAAACACTGTCACCACCGATAAATCCACGATAATTGAGAGTTTCAATAAGCATTTTTCTACGGCTGGCCATGCTTTCTACCTGGCTATCCCTATCCCGGTCAACTGCCCGGCACCCCCCCACAGCAACTGGCCCAAGCTTCCCCACTTCTCCTTCACCCAAATCCAGACAGCTGATGTTCTAAAAGAGCTGCAAAATCCGGACCCCTACAAATCAGCCAGGCTAGACAATCTGGACCCTCTTCCTAAAATGATCTGCCGAAATTGTTGCAACCCCTATTACTAGCCTGTTCAACCTCTTTCTTATCGTTTGAGATCCCTAAAGATTAGAAAGCTGCCGCGGTCATCCCCCTCATCAAAGGGGGAGACACTCTAGATCCAAACTGCGGCAGACCTATATCTATCCTACCCTTCCTTTCTAAGGTCTTCAAAAGCCAAGTTAACAAACAGATCAATGACCATTTCGAATCCCACCGTACCATCTCCGCTATGCAATCTGGCTTCCGAGCTGGTCATGGGTGCACCTCAGCCACGCTCCTAAACAATATCATAACCGCCATCGATAAGAGACAATACTGTGCAGCCGTATTCATTGATCCTGGCCAAGGCTTTCGACTTTGTCAATCACCACATTCTTATCGGCAGACTCAACAGACATGGTTTCTCAAATGACTGCCTCGCCTGGTTCACCAACTACTTCTCTGATAGAGTTCAGAGTGTGAAATCGGAGGGCCTGTTGTCTGGACCTCTGGCAGTCTCTATGGGGGTGCCACAGGGTTCAATTCTCAGGCCGACTCTCTTCTCTGTATACATCAATGATGTCTCTCTTGCTACTGATGATTCTCTGATCCACCTCTATGCAGACGACAACATTCTGTATACTTCTGGCCCTTCTTTGGACACAGTGTTAACTAACCTCCAGATGAGCTTCAACGCCATACAACTCTCCTTCCGTGGCCTCCAACTGCTCTTAAATGCAAGTAAAACTAAATGCATGCTCTTCAACCGATCGCTGCCCGCACCTGCCTGCCCGTCTAGCATCACTACTCTGGACAGTTCTGACTTAGAATATGTGGACAACTACAAATACCTCGGTGTCTGGTTAGACTGTAAACTCTCCTTCCAGACTGAGATTAAGCATCTCCAATCCAAAATGAAATCTAGAATCGCCTTCCTATTTCGCAACAAAGCATCCTTCACTCATGCTGCCAAACATACCCTTCGTAAAAACTGACTATCCTACTGATCTTTGACTTCGGCGATGTCATTTACAAAACAGCCCCCACCACTCTACTCAACAAATTGGATGCAGTCTATCACAGTGACATCCATTTTGTCACCAAAGCCCCATATACTACCCATCATTGCGACCTGTACACTCTCGTTTGCTGGCCCTCACTTCATACTCGTCGCCACACCCACTGGACCCAGGTCATCTACAAGTCTTTGCTAGGTAAAGCCCCGCCTTCTCTCAGTTCACTGCTCACCATAGCAGCGCCCACCCGCAGCACGAGATCCAGCAGGTATATTTCACTTGTAACCCCCAAAGCCAATTCCGACTTTGGCCGCCTTTCCGTCCAGTTCTCTGCTGCCAATGACTGGAACGAACTACAAAAATCGCTGAAGCTGGAGACTCTTATCTCTCTCACTAACTTTAAGCACCAGCTGTCAGAGCAGCTCACAGGCTATGTACAGGTGCAATGATCTATCTGTAAATAGCCCATCCAACTACCTCATCCCTATACTGTATTTGTTTATTTTGCTCCTTTGCACCCCAGTATCTTTACTTGTACGTTCATCCTCTGCACATCTATCACTCCAGTGTTTAATTGCTATATCGTAATTATCTTGCCACTATGGCCTATTTATTGCCTTACCTCCCTTATCTTACCTCATTTGCACACAATGTATATATACTTTTTTCTGTATGTTTGTTTACTCCATGTGTAACTCTGTGTTGTTGTTTTATGTGTCGAACTGCTTTGCTTTATCTTGGCCAGGTCGCAGTTGTAAATGAGAACTTGTTCTCAACTAGCCTACCTGGTGAAGTAAATAAAATAAAAATATGTGTGTTAACCCTTAACACTTGTGGGAATATGGATATGACTGTTTCTGTTTCTTACAGAAGAAATATGAAACTCATGCATAACCATGGTACCAATTGAAAGGGAACCATTTGGAGATGATGCGAAATTGATTAGACTGACGCTGACGACACAACCGCTCACAAGACTGAATCCAAACACTGATTTTATGTGCATTTTACATTTACTGCACTTTTCACTGCATTTGTTGTTAATGAAATTAGAAAATTCTCTGGATCCATTTAGTTGCATGATAAGAATATTCCCGGAAAATGTGTTGTAGGTGCAACATAAGACAAAAAAATTACAAGTGTTTGAGTGAAAGGACTAACTGGTGTCTCCAAGTGGCCACAGCTCTCCAAAGTGTGCACATTTCTTAAATAATTTCAATGCACTTTTATGACTCAACTATAAGGGGCTTTTTTGAGCTCTCCCAGCTGTGCTGTTGAGGAACTACGGCAAGCACACGTGTAGTTGTATTGAACACAACCCTGCATCCCAGCCATCACACAATTACCGTTCCAAAAACGGTCCATTATAAATCACAATCTACGTCAGGTGGCCGTCATTTGAAAGCTTGTTCTATTGTCAACATGACTAGCTAAGTTTTTTTTTATAGAAAATTGTATTATAGTGTTAGGTTTTCACAAGGCAATTCAGGTAAACTGATTATATAATTATATATTATTGGATGTAATGTATTTTGTATTGTTTTAGTGAGTATTGGTATAGTGTGCTGTATAAAGGCACTTACCTGCCCAGGGACTACGGGTGCACATTAGCTTTTGGCTAACCCCAGCACATTTACATGGATGTTGTGATGTAGATAAATATGCATTGTCCCGCGATGATAATTTAGTGTTTTTCATTTGAGGCCTGCCTACTGCAATGTGAGCACTGGGCTGGTAACCCAACTCCACGGAACCCATAAATCACAGTGACACTTCTGGGTAGGGACGCTATTTATACCAAGGTGGAGAAATTAAATGAAGGCATAGCCGTAAATCAAGATGAACGACTAGAACACTATATTTCAGAGACAGAAAATAAATTGTGATTGTTTTTATGCCACCCAGCTCTCGTATCTTCCACACTGCTCCTCTGAAGGCAGCCTTTTACTCAGAGATTTAGAATATTGAGACCTGAGTGTGTGCGCGTGCATTCTACAGGAGATTTGTTCTGTCGGCTCATGAAGGAGGATCCATCCACTGTTAAAGGAGCAGAGGCTTTAATGCTGGGAGAGATGCTCACACTACCTCAGAACTTTGGGTAATAAACACTACAACAGCCCTTTGAACCCTTTTACGTATATAGAACAGGATGAAATGAGAAGCACACACAGTTTACACTGAATGTACAAAACCGTTAGAACTTCCTTCCTAATATTGCCCTGAGAACAGCAATTTGTCGGGGGAATGGACTCTACAAGGTGTCGAAAGCGTTCCACACGGATTCTGGCCCATGTTGACTCCAGTGCTTCTCACAGTTGTGCCAAGTTGGCTGGATGTCCTTTGGGTGGTGGACCATTCTTGAAACACATGGGGAAACTGTTGAGTGTGAAAAACCCAACAGCGTTGCAATTTGTAACTCCTTGACCTTTTTCGCTGACATCACCCTTCTGCTTCTGTGGTGAAAGGTAGCAGAGCTAGAGCGGTATTTGTCAGACCATGCGACATCCCAGAAATCGGTCTTCTCACAAAAACGTCTGTAGCATCCAAACGGTTTGGCCTAGAAACCAATCGATTGAATGCTGAGACTCTCATGAACACAATGGTGTTTTCCATTTTTGGTAGTGGAAGTATACAGTGCATTTGGAAAGTATTTAGACCCCTATACTTTACACACTTGTACATTACAGCCTTATTTCTAAAATGTATCAATCTACACACAATACCCCATAATGACAAAGCAAAAACATGTTGTTTTTTGTTGCTAATTTGTAAAAACTTTAACTGAAATATCACATTTACATAAGTATTCAGACCCTTTACTCAGTACTTTGTTGAAGCACCAACAATTACAGCCTTGAGTTTTCTCTCCAGAGATGTTCGATCAGGTTCAAATCCTGGCTCTGGCTGGGCCACTCGAGGACATTCAGAGACTTGTCCCAAAGCCACTCCTGTGTTGTCTTGGCTGTGTGCTTAGGGTCGTTGTCCTGTTGGAAGGTGAACCTTCGCCCCAGTCTGAGGTTCTGAGTGCTCTGGAGCAGGTTTTCATCGAGGATCTCTCTCTACTTTGCTCTGTTCATCTTTCCCTCGAACCGGACTAGTCTCCCAGTCCCTGCCTCTGAAAAACATCCCCATAACATGATGTTGACACCACCATGCTTCCTCCAGACATGACGCTTGGCATTCAGGTCAAATAGTTGAATCTTGGTTTCATCAGACCAGAGAATCTTGTTTCTCATGGTCTGAGAGTCCTTTAGGTGCCTTTTGGCAAACTCCAAGCGGGCTGTCATGGGCCTTTTTACTGAGGAGTGGCTTCTATCTGGCCACTCTACCAGACACACCTGATTGGTGGAGTGCTGCAGAGATGGTTGTCCTTTTGGAAGGTTCTCCCATCTCCACAGAGGAACTCTGGAGCTTTGTCAGAGTGACAATTGGGTTCTTGGTCAACTCCCTGACCAAGGCCCTTCTCCCCCAATTGCTCAGTTTGGCTGGGCGGCCAGCTCTAGGAAGAGTCATGGTGGTTCCAAACTTCTTCCATTTAAGAATGATGGATGCCACTGTGTTCTTGGGGACCTTCAATGCTGTAATCAAGTTGTGGAAACATCTAAAGGATGATCAATGGAAACAGGATTTACCTGAGCTCAATTTTGAGTTTCATAGCAAAGGGTCTGAAAATGTATGTAAATAAGGTATTTCTGTTTTTTATTTTTAATACATTTGCACACACACACAAAAAAAACAGTTTTCACTTGGTCATTATGGGGTATTGTGTGTAGATTGATGAGGAAACAAATGTATTTAATCCATTTTAGAATAAGGCGGTAACTTAATAAAATATGAAAAAGGTCAAGGGGTCAAAAAGTCAATACTTTCCAAATGCACTGTATATGGAGATGTATATACCATACATTAATAATTTTCACTGAAAAGAAAAGTGTTTCTGGTCTTCAGTGGGCATTGTTTTTGTGTGTAGTCCCTTGTCTTTGTGTGTGACACTTGCGTACTAACTTTCCTCTGCACAGAAATATTTTCCTTGGCGAGACCTTCTCAAGTTACATTAGTGTACACAATGACAGCAGCCAGGTGGTCAAGGACATACTAGTCAAGGTACAATACAGATTTACATCAATCCAATGGAAGCATCTTTCATCTCTGATGAATCCACTTGTCCTATTCACACTCCTTTAAGTGAAATCCCTCTCTTTTGTCATGTCTTACAGGCAGATCTGCAGACCAGCTCTCAGAGGTTAAACCTATCAGCGTCCAACAACGCAGTCACAGAGCTGAAGCCTGAGTCCTGCGTTGATGATGTCATCCACCATGAAGTCAAAGAGATTGGGACTCACATGTACGTTTTCTATTCTGACATGACACCCTATTCCCCATATAGTACCCAACTTTTGATCAGTGCTCTATATAATTCTGGGGAAAGGGTGTCCCTTCGAGACACAGCTATGGGGCAGATGTACATCAACACATCTGCAAAGATGCATAGGAGATGATTTGAGTGCTAAAATGCAAAGAATTTGTGTCTCTACTCCAGTTTGGTTTGTGCAGTCAGTTATACCACACAGGCCGGAGAGAAGCTGTACTTCAGGAAGTTCTTCAAATTTCAGGTGAGTTTCAAAGCATCCTTTATTTGAACTCTCCCATTCCCCCTCACGGAGTTATATTGGAAGAGCAGACCTCAACCTTGAACAATGTCACTGGTCCACGTCTGCTAAGTAACTAAAATGTCAATGTAAAAAGGCAATAGCACACTAGCTTTGGCTTTTGACTACCGAACAATCTCACTACCTACTATCCTCAGTCTCAGACGGGATCTACTCTGAGTCACACAATGAAACTAAGTCTAACTTCTCCAGTAATACTTTTTTGTATAAGATATACCGACTGTTTTAAATCACATTTTTTGGCTCATGGATTTAAGTATTTTTTTGTTACCAGAGATAAATATATTTTTTGTTGTTGTGAAGGAAGATTTTTTTATGGCTGTTGAATGGAGAAATCATTTGAGACATTTGCATCATTTAGCTTGCAATGTATTCTCAATCAGGTTCTGAAGCCGCTCGACGTCAAAACCAAGTTCTACAATGCAGAGGTATGTTTGTTTCTCTCAGCTGCACTTACCTCACTGTTTTATTACCTGTACCAAAACAATGACAAATAGTCATCTTACCAGCATATTCAACTTTCCACCTTCCACCTTTGTCAACATACTTTAGCTATCTTCGCTCATACATAGTCACATCTTTTCTCCATAAATTTTCACTATCAATTCAGCAATTGGTTTTTAATTTGACATAAAAATGGTTTGATGTATGTCATGTTTCATTCCATGGTCAGGCATTTTCCATTGGTGTATATAGTAAAATGTGCAGATTTTCTCTCATAGTACTGTTTCATTCGCTAGAGCATCAGATGTATTGTCACTTTCATTTGACATGTAACCTTCATTTGTTTGTCTCTTGTGTTTTTGTTTTCTCCATTAGAGTGACCTCAGTTCTGTGGTAATAGTTGTTTCTGTTTTCACTGCTCTTAACCCTCGCTTTCTTAATCATTTTTGTTGCAGCAATGTCTGTCTCTTTCTGTAGGAAATGAGCAAGAGCAACGGCTAAATAATTAAAAGGCATGCATGGAAGTTAAAACGTTATCGTGGGGAATAAGTCTGTAGAAAACTCAATGGTACAGTAGCCTGGCTGATGCGAGGGAGAGCTGTGACACACTGGACAAGAGCCCGTTGATGGTACAATATTTGCACAGAAATTGGCTTGAGCTTTGATTGGTTCTCTCTCTCAAAAATAAATAAAATCTGGGGGGTTTAGACCTTCTTAGTTGTTTGGATTTTAAAATCCAACAGTTGTATTGGAAAGGGGCAGCGATTGGGAGCTGTGTGGGGTGTTTGGGCGAGAAAGACGTGGAGGAGAACCAATCAGTAAGAAAGCACAGGCCCCTTCAATATCAACGCATCATGCCGAAAACATCAAAATAAACTTTCCAGACTGTGAAGTCAGGAAGATTTCATGTTTGGTTTCAGCCGGACTAGAGAGATTACTTTTCGCAAGGAAATCCGAGGTATCATGCTGTTAATAAAACTCCATGAAATGCATTTTCCACTATTTTGCCGTTGCTCTGATTTTTCCTCTTCGATGATTTTTCCCTCTTGCTAACTCATCTCTCACAGGACTTTCTCAGCCCTAGACAAAATTGGTGTAGGGCTGTGAAATGGCACCCTATTCCCTATCTAGTTCACTAGTTTGGGCTCTGGTCAAAAGTAGTGCACTATAGTGAATAGGGTGCTATTTCAGACAAACGCCTAGGTCTGTATGATTGTAGTGGGGTTTCCATTTCAACACTTCTTTTGAATGATTGGATTCAGAATGTAGATTTGAATTATATCTCTTATGTAAAGGGCTGTACATTTGAATGATGTTTATGGAGTTGGTGATTTTATAAATATGATTTTACAAATGTATATGTTTATTTCACTCTTTTAACTGAAAGAAACTCTTTCAAGAGTCCAAATAGATCTGATCAAGTGAAACATTGTTCACATAAAGCTATGGCCAAAAATAGCTGCACTACATGGGGTATAAGGTGCTATTTGAGATGTGTCAGATCTGAGGGTTTGGGTTGGGTGGATGACTGGTCAGGCTCGGCATGGGAAGGAGAGGTGCTCTGCTCTGTAACAACAACCCCAGTCTGGCAGAATGTTACTGACTGTGGTCCCTACTTAATCACTAGCCTTTGGATTAAAGGCATGAACTAATCTCGGAGCACTCCTCTGTTCAGTTCAGTACTAATCCACTCCTCAAAGGTAAACTGAGCAGACTTTTGTACTCCATTTGGGCCCCACTGGTTGATTTTTCATAGGGCTGACAAAGAAACAAAAACCCTGTCTTACTGGGGTTCTAATGTGTAACATTTCAGGCGCATTCATACAGTACATGCCTAAATTATACAGGTACTTTGTGGTGTTTTCCAGATTCTACCTGTATAAATGACATGTGAGCAGAAATTAAATCTACAATATCCCCTTGAGTGGCCAATATAAGTACATTGAAAGGGGATTGAAGTCGAAGTGCTGCCCAGTTAGATCCTTTGAGGTGTTCCTCTAGTTAGTATTGCCGTCTAACGTTAGCGCCGACCCCTGACCCCAGACAGACGAGGTGTTCCTGGAGGCCCAGATCCAGAACATCACCACGTCGTCCATGTTCATGGAGAAAGTGTCCCTGGAGCCCTCCATGATGTACAACGTCGCCGAGCTCAACACCGTGGAGACTGAGGACGAAGGGTAAGGGAGACACACACACATTTTAGCTTTGTTTTGATTGTGCAGTAAAATAAAGGGGAACCGAGTTTCTAGTGTCAGTACTTTGTTATTTTACTGCTTTTTGTTGTTAAAACATTTAGAAAGGGATAGCTGTATGACTTCTGATTTGGAATCTATGCTGCTTACAAAATACAACCTTCAATTGGCCAGGGTTTGTCAGTGTAGCTGGAGACGCCCCCACTATATGTCAAAGGTTTTCAGACTTCTCCACCCTGACTGTGTTCCAGAACGTCTACATTTGGGAAGATGTCTTACTTGCAGCCCATGGACACGCGCCAGTATCTCTACTGTCTGAAGCCCAAGCCAGAGTTTGCAGAGAAGGCGGGCATCATCAAGGGCGTGACGGTGATCGGCAAACTGGACATTGTGTGGAAGACCAACTTAGGAGAAAGAGGAAGGCTGCAGACAAGCCAGCTACAGAGAATGGTACCCGTACATTATCAGTTAGAGTATATGATTTCTAGTCACAGTATACAGTATGGTTGTTGCATAACAGGACATTCTCAGTCTCAATGCTGTCTTTGTGGTTATTTGTTGAGTGGTGGTGATGTTTAGTATTGGTGATGATGTTGAGTGGTGGTGTTGATGCTGTCATTGTTTTTGTCAGTCATACCTCGGCTGTTGCCGAATGTGACTCATTGGAGAATTACAATGAAAATAGCAAAGCTCAAGATGATTGTATTCGCAGCATTGACAAAAGCTCAGCCTTCAACACCATAGTACCCTCCAAGCTCATCATTAAGCTTGGGGCCCTAGGCCTGAACCCCGCCCTGTGCAACTGGACTTTCTGATATTTCAGTTGTTGAAGGTAGGAAACAACACCTCCACTTTGCTGATCCTCAACACAGGGGCCCCACAAGGGTGTGTGCTCAGGCCCCTCCTGTACTCCCTGTTTACCCATACGTGGCAACGCAGGCCTCCAACTCAATCATCAGGTTTGCAGACGACACATTAGTAGGCCTGATTACCAAAAATGACAGGACCGCTACAGGGAGGAGGGTAGGGCCCTGGCGGAGTGGTGCCAGGAAAATAACCTCTCCCTCAACATCAACAAAATGAAGGAGCTGATCGTGGACTTCAGGAAACAGCAGAGGGAGCACGCCCCTATCCACATCAACGAGACCACAGTGAAGAAGGTGAAAAGGTTCAAGTTCCTCGGCGTACACATCACTGACAATCTGAAATGGTCCACCCACACAGACCATGTGGTGAAGAAGGGGCAACAGCGCCTCTTCAACCACAGGAGGCTGAAGCAATTTGGCTTGGCTTCTAAGACCCTCACAAACTTTTATAGATGCACAATTGAGAGCATCCTGTCGGGGAGTATTACCGCCTGGTATGGCAACTGCAACCACAGGGTTTTCCAGAGGGTGGTACGGTCTGCCCAACGCATCACCGGGGGCACATTGCTTGCCCGACAGCACCCAATGTCACAGGAAGGCCAAAAAGATCATCAAGGAGATCAACCACCCGAGCAACAGCCTGTTCATCCCTCTACCATCCAGAAGGTGAGGTCAATACAGGTGCATCAACGCTGGGACTGAGAGACAACTTCTATCTCAAGGCATTCAGACTGTTAAATAGCCATCACTAGCTGGCTACCACCTGGTTACTCAACCCTGCACCTTAGAGGCTGCTGCCCTATATACGCATTTAGCCTTTATTTAACTAGGCAAGTCAGTTAAGAACAAATTCTTATTTACAACGACGGCCTACCGGGGAACGGTGGGTTAACTGCCTTGTTCAGGGGCAGAACGACAGATTTTTACCTTGTCAGCCCGGGGATTCCATCCAGGAACCTTTTGGTTACTGGCCCAATGCTCTAACCACTAGGGTACCTGCCACCCCTAAACATGGAATCACTGGCCACTTTAATCATGTTTACATACTGTTTTACTCATTTCATATGTATATACTGTATTCTATCCTACTATATTTTAGTCAATGCTACTGACATTGCTGATCCTAATATTTATATATTTCTTAATTTCATTATTTTAATTTAGATTTGTGTGTGTTGTAAATTGTTATATACTATTGCGCTGTTGGAGCTAGGAACTCAAGCATGTCGCTACACCCGCAATAACATCTGCTAAATATGTGTATGTGACCAATAACATCTGCTAAATATGTGTATGTGACCAATAACATCTGCTAAATATGTGTATGTATAAAATGTGAATATATTCTCAATTGGGAAATGCAGTCATTCTACACGGTTTCCAAATTGGCCTACAATTGCATCACAAATTGCGTATCAACCAAAAGACCACCCCAAAACACAAAAAGCAGACAATTTAACAAAGTACAAAACACAGTGCAATCTAAAGTGGCCTCAACCATGGTCCCAGATGATGCCCTTCCTGTTAGCCTAACATGAAGAAAATCGGTCCAAAATTGTAGGCGGTAAATCCGGGAAAATGTATGTACCAACGTTTCGGTCTCAGTCAACCTTCATCAAGGTATTTATTTTTTCCCCTCTTGTTGCCACCAGGCTCCAGGTTACGGAGACGTCAGGCTATCGCTGGAGATGATCCCAGACACCGTCAACCTAGAGGAACCCTTCGACATCACCTGTAAAATCACCAACTGCAGGTCGTACAGACTCCTCAAATATTATTGTACACCAGGGGTGGGGTTATATAGCGTTTCAATTCACTTGACCTAATTCAATTAAAAATGAATTGAAATGGAATTGACCTCAACTCTGCTATACACATGTACTGATCTCTATATGCTTTAGTCTACTCCCCTGTCTGTCATTGTCATGCCATTTCATTCATGTACAAGAAGGAATGGCAACCGATAGTCAGATGGCTTGGTTAAAGAACATATCGATGTGTAACCAGGCTGGTTGTGTGTGTTGTTGCAGTGAGAGGACCATGGACCTGGTGCTGGAGATGTGTAACACCTGCTCCATCCACTGGTGTGGTGTATCAGGGAGACAGCTAGGCAAAGTCAGCCCCAGTGCCTCACTCGCTTTGCCCCTCAAACTCCTCTCCTCTGTCCAGGGACTGCAGGTATTTCTAAAGTCATTCACGTTATAATACTTGTATGTAATACAATATTTCAACTGCCTCAAACTGGCTGTTATTTAGTGTGTGTGGTCATTGTGAGATGATTGAAAGATATTACAAGGCCATACCATTTTAATTACATGTTTAACGAATGCCCCCCCGCATCTGAAAAATGAAAAAGTTGCAATATGACAGCTAAAAGAATGTCCTCAAGTCTCCAGTAAAGAGAGACACAACTTCAAGTCTCCAGTAAAGAGAGAGACACAACTTCAAGTCTCCAGTAAAGAGAGAGACACAACTTCAAGTCTCCAGTAAAGAGAGAGACACAACTTCAAGTCTCCAGTAAAGAGAGAGACACAACTTCAAGTCTCCAGTAAAGAGAGAGACACAACTTCAAGTCTCCAGTAAAGAGAGAGACACAACTTCAAGACTCCAGTAAAGAGAGAGACACAACTTCAAGTCTCCAGTAAAGAGAGAGACACAACTTCCTCACGGATTATGGCTGAACTTTGCCTCTTATCTTCCCCAAGAGGCTAAAATCTGTTACGTCTCACTTTGACTGTTAATAGTTCAAAATATATTACTGATAATAATCCTAACTAATCACCATTTTCTTATATTTCAGAGTATATCCGGCCTGAGACTAACTGACACATTTCTGAAGAGGACGTATGAATACGATGACGTTGCACAGGTGTGTGTGGTCTGTCCATACATGAGCCGGGAGAGCTAAGACCTTTCCAGACCCTTCTAGAACCCAGCACTATAAATCTAAAATCTCCATGCACCAACTTCCAAACTCTGCACCTATCACCTTACAGTACACACCCCAAGGTTATCATGTTTTAACAGATGTTATGTTTTTAATGTTTTCTTTGCAAAAAAAAATCTGGATTTTAAATGTGAATAAAAGCAGTAATTTAATCCATGGTTGGTTGTACTTTCACTATAAAAACATGTATGGTGCACTATATACAGTACTTTCACTATAAAAACATGTATGGTGCACTATATACAGTACTTTCACTATAAAAACATGTATGGTGCACTATATACAGTACTTTCACTATAAAAACATGTATGGTGCACTATATACAGTACTTTCACTATAAAAACATGTATGGTGCACTATATACAGTACTTTCACTATAAAAACATGTATGGTGCACTATATACAGTACTTTCACTATAAAAACATGTATGGTGCACTATATACAGTACTTTCACTATAAAAACATGTATGGTGCACTATATACAGTACTTTCACTATAAAAACATGTATGGTGCACTATATACAGTACTTTCACTATAAAAACATGTATGGTGCACTATATACAGTGCTTTCGGAAAGTATTCAGAACCCCTTAATGACAAAGTGACAAATACCACATAATGACCAAGCAAAAAAAGATATTTGGAATTTTTGTTAACTTATTCAAAACAAATATTACATTTACATAAGTATTCAGACCTTTTACTCAGCACTTTTAAAGCACTTTTGGCAGCTATTACAGCCTTGAGTCTTCTTGGGTATGATGCTACAAGCTTGGCACACCTATGTATGGGGAGTTTCTCCCATTCTTCTCTGCAGATCCTCTCAAGCTCTGTCAGGTTGGATGGGGATCATTGCTGCACAGTTATTTTCTGTTCTCTCCAGAGATGTTCAATCGGGTTCAAGTCCAGGCTCTGGCTGGGCCACTCAGGAACATTCAGAGACTTGTCCCGAAGCCACTCCTGCGTTGATTTAGCTGTGTGCTTCAGGTCGAACCTTCGCCCCCAGTCTGAGGTCGTGCGCGCTCTGGAGCAGGTTTTCATTGAGGATCTCTCTGTACTTTGCTCCTTTCATCTTTCCCTCTATCCTTACTAGTCTCCCAGTACCTTCCACTGAAAAACACCACCACAATCTGATGCTGCCACCACCATGCTTCACTGTAGGGATGGTGCCAGGTTTCCTCCAGACGTGATGTTTGGCATTCAGGCTAAAGAGTTGAATCTTGGTTTCATCAGACCATAGAATCTTGTTTCTCATGGTCTGAGTCCTTTAGGTGCCTTCTGGCAAACTCTAAGTGGGTTGTTATGTGCCTTTTACAGAGGAGTAGCTTCTATCTGGCCACTCTACCATAAAGGCCTGATTGGTGGAGTGCTGCAGAGATGGGTGTCCTTCTGGAAGGTTCTCCCATCTCCACAGAGGAACTCGAGAGCTCTGTCAGAGTGACCATTGGGTACTTGGTCACCTCCCTGACCAAGGCCCTTCTCCCCTGTTTGGCAAGGCGGCCGGCTCTAGGAAGAGTCTTGGTGGTACCAAATTCCTTCCATTTAAGAAGTGTTCTGTGTTCTTGGAGACCTTCAATGCTGCAGAAATGTTTTGGTGCCCTTTCCCAGAACTACTCATTCAAAGGTTTTTCATTATTTTTACTATTTTCTACATTGTAGAATAATAGTGAAGACATCAAAACTAGGAAATGACATATATGGAATCATGTAGTAACCAAAAAAGTGTTAAACAAATCAAAATATATTTTTTATTCTTCAAAGTAGCCACCCTTTGCCTTGACAGCTTTCTACACTCGTGGCAACTTTACACACTCAAGGTATTGTACAAATCTGCCTCTGAAGCGATTTCATTATATGATTTCACAACAAGACTTTCAACAGCTATCAATTGTAATACATTTTATTGAGACATATTTTTGGACAAAACATTACGCTGCTTTGTTTTACAAGCATATTCATTAGCTTGTCTGACACATCAGATGGAAGAGCATGCAAAATCAACAAGACTGAATGAGTCTTATACTAGCTATCAACATTGCTTTAGCTATGTGAAATGAAACTGAATCAAAAAGGGAAATGGCATTGACGTGTGTTTGCTATGATTGTAAATACAGGGGTGTTGGGCTGCAGACACGAAACACTTTCATGGACACTCCTTTATCGTCAAATTAGCAGTCAGATAATTACTATTGAAAGCAATGCTAGAATTCCACATGATCAAGGCTTCGGCCCTTTGTTTGACCCAACAGCAACTATAGCAAAATATTTGGTACAAAAATAACAGTTTGAACATGGTAGAATAGAAAACAATGTACCCCTTCTGTCGTGTATAACTGTCATGTAATCATGAGAAAGGGAATACGTGCTCCCTGTTCAAATACTTCACACATGCATCCTTTATCCCTTTCAGTCCTTCCTTAATTCCTTCCTCCTTTCTCTAATCCCTTTTCGCACTTTTCTTAATTATTTTCTCCCTTTCCCTCCTTAATTTCTTCATCCCTTTACTCTCATTCCTTAACTCCTTCCTCAATTTCTCCCCTTCCTTAATTCCTTCCCCTCATCAAGGCAATTACTACAAGCAATATTAATAAATCAAATCCTGGGGCCAGTACTTGCAGGTGCAATGTTACAGAACGTTAACATAGAACTGTATTGTGTAGACCAGGTACAATTGCCTGTCATGTAGAATAGGGAATTGTATCCGCTCTATTTATTTAATTTCTATCTGGTTTCCCCTCACTGAATACACCCCTGCATTCCCCTACATACAATTCTGTTGGATCATTTAAATCTTTCAGAGGAACAAAGGATCTGTAATTCAGTATAGGAACAGGGCAATGGTTAGGACATTGCTACTACAGCACAATATACAAACAAAATACAAAAACACAGATCCATTTGCAATAATCCTTGTTCTGATATTTCTTAATTTCTTGTATCTCTGTCTCTTCTTTTTTGTGTATTAGTATTATACTGTTAGGCATTTACTGCACTGCTGGAGCTAAAAACCAAGCATTTCACTGCACCTGCTGGAGCTAAAAACCAAGCATTTCACTGCACCTGCTGGAGCTAAAAACCAAGCATTTCACTGCACCTGCTGGAGCTAAAAACCAAGCATTTCACTGCACTGCTGGAGCTAAAAACCAAGCATTTCACTGCACCTGCTGGAGCTAAAAACCAAGCATTTCACTGCACCTGCTGGAGCTAAAAACCAAGCATTTCACTGCACCTGCTGGAGCTAAAAACCAAGCATTTACTGCACCTGCTGGAGCTAAAAACCAAGCATTTCACTGCACCTGCTGGAGCTAAAAACCAAGCATTTACTGCACTGCTGGAGCTAAAAACCAAGCATTTACTGCACTGCTGGAGCTAAAAACCAAGCATTTACTGCACTGCTGGAGCTAAAAACCAAGCATTTACTGCACTGCTGGAGCTAAAAACCAAGCATTTACTGCACCTGCTTTAGCATCTGCTAATCTGTGTACGTGACAAATAAACTTTATTTAATGTGGGTCTCTAGAACTGTGCACAATGTTTGGTGGAAATGTATTTGAAACTAATTGGGAGTCTTGAATGTGTTTGAAACTCTGTTTCCTGATTGGGTATCATCTATACTGAACAAAAATATAAAAGACAATTTAATTGATTTTACTGAGTTACAATTCATATGAGGAAATCGGTCAATTGAAATAAATTCATTAGGCCCGTCTATGGATTTCACATGACTGGGAATACAGATATGCATCTGTTGGTCACATATACCTCAAATAAATAGGCTTCATAATGGACCTCAGGATCTCGTCACATTATTTTTGTGCATTCAAGATTTCCATCTAAAAAATGCAATTGTGTTCGTTTTCCGTGTCTGCCAATACCATAACCTTACCGCCACCATAGAGCACTCTGTTCACAATGTTGACATCAGCAAACCACTCGCCCACATGTTGGCATACACGTGGTCTGCGGTTGTCAGGCCGATTGGACATACTGCCAAATTCTCTAATATGACATTGGAGGTGGCTTATAGTAGAGAAATTAACATTCAATTCTCTGGCAACAGCTCTGGTGGACATTCCTGCAGTCAGCATGCCAATTGCACGTTCCCTCAAAACTTGAGAAATATGTGGCATTGTGTTGTGTGACAAAACTGCACGTTTTAGAGTGGCCTTTTATGGTCCCCAGCACAAGGTGCACCTGTGTAATGACCATGCCGTTTCTTGACAAGCCACACCTGTCAGGTGGATGGATCATCTTGGCAAAGGAGAAATGCTCACTAATAGGGAAGTAAAGACATTTGTATACAACATTTTAGAGAAATAAGCTTTTTTGTGCATATGGAACATTTTGGGGATCTTTGATTTCACCTCATGAAATCATGGAACCAACACTTTACATGTGGTGTTCATATTTTTGTTCAGTGTACATAGAATGTGTTAGATACTCTGTCTCCTGATTGGGTGTGTAAAATGTTTCCTCTCCTCTCTGAAGACCCAGTCCCAGTGAAGTGCCATCGTCCCCATCTGTCCCTTCATTCCAGCTCTGTCGGTGATGTGAGTTTAAGGAATGGGTGTAGAGATTGTAATCACATCATATGGTTGCCCTTCCTTTATTGAAACATATACGCTGAAGGTAGGAAACATTTACATGCCTTCAAATGTCCTTTTCACCTTGTGTGACAACATGGTATTAACAGTTTAAGTAATTAATATGCAGATCCTGATCCATCTATTGCCAGTAAAACAAAAGCGCACATGTACAATCAGGTCTCTGCTATGATATAACTGGACAGGTGGCATCAAATCCACCACAATCTCCATGCTAATTCTCACCATTTCATTAGAGCACATGAAGGGGAGGACGCCTCTTTATTAGACTATGGAGATGCACTCTAAGAGCGAGCCCTAACCTCTGTGTTGTAGTACACAGACCTGTGTGGATCACGAGTGCTCCTCAGCGCTGCCACTGAAGGAGCGGCTGCGGATGTGGTTTCTCAGCTGTTCGATCAACTCTGGGTTCTGATGCTGGATCTGCTGGGCAAACTGCTGACCACTGCAAACAGAGAGAGACCAGGAGAGTTAGAATTGAGTGTTTCTCTGCTTTACTGATGTACTCCTTGTGTCAGGCAGCTTGTGAAAGAACAAGGATGTAGCATCCTACATCAAATATTTAAAAAGAAACTTCTAAAATAATTTAAAATGTCAAGGGAAATTCATGATCATTTAGTCCAAATTAAACCTCACTAATTCTTGATGTGTCTGATGCTTATTTAAATGTGTAATTAGAGCCCTAATGTCATAAACAGAGAGTCCCTGTGTATGTTACAGTAATAGCACTATGGTGCTGCCGTACGCTTCAATCAGGCTGGAAATGTCCGACAGTCCTCCCACTCCTGCTGCTGGACCCCCAACTGCATTGGACATCATCCCAGACATACTGCCCACAGAGGGAGAGAACCCAAAAGACAGTTATAAACGTGTCACATGCCATTTTATGACAAAAACTTGAAACAAATCTGAGTACAATTGAACAGTAAATCCTACATTCTGACTTTCTTCAAGAAATTCTAACAGGATTATGAGTTAGTGGGATGTAGGGTATTTTTGTATAGTAAAACATAAATCTAATTTTATTTGTCACATGCTTCGTAGACAACAGGTGGAGACTAACAGTGAAATGCTTACTTACAGGTCCTTTTCCAATAATGCAGAGTTAAAGATAAGATACACATTTTAATAAAAAATTGAAATTGTGACACGAGGAATAAATACACGCTAAATAACGAATACAAAGAAAGAGTAAAAATAACATGGCTATATACACAAAAGTTTGTGGTCACTTAGAAATGTCATTTTTTAAAGAAAAGCACATTTTCTGTCCATTAAAATAACATTAAATTGATCAGAAAAACAGTGTAGACATTGTTAATGTTGTAAATGACTATTGTAGCTGGAAACGGCTGATTTTTAATGGAATATCTACATAGGCGTACAGAGGCCCATTATCAGCAACCATCACTCCTGTGTTCCAATGGCAAGTTGTGTTAGCTAATCTAAATCTATAATTTTAAAAGGCAAATTGATCATTAGAAAACCCTTTTGCAATTATGTTAGCACAGCTGAAAACTGTTGTTCTGATTAACGAAGCAATAAAACTGTTCTTCTTTAGACTAGTTGAGTATCTGGAGCATCAGCATTTGTGGGTTCGATTACAGGCTCAAAATGGCCAGAAACAAAGAACATTCTTCTGAATCTCGTCAGTCTATTCTTGTTCTGAGAAATGAAGGCTATTCCATGTGAGAAATTGCCAAGATCTGCCTAGAAGGCCAGCATCCCGGAGTCGCCTCCTCACTGTTGACGTTGAGACCGGTGTTTTGCAGGTACTATTTAATGAAGCTGCCAGTTGAGGACTTGTGAGGCATCTGTTTCTCAAACTAGACACTCTAATGTACTTATCCTCTTGCTCAATTGTGCACCGGGGCCTCCCACTATTTCTATTCTGGTTAGGGCCAGTTCGTGCTGTTCTGTGAAGGGAATAGTACACAGCGTTGTACGATATCTTCAGTTTATTGACAATTTCTCGCATGAATAGCCTTATATTCTCAGAACAAGAATAGACTGACGAGGCCATTTTGAGCCTGTAATCGAATCCACAAATGCTCATGCTCCAGATACTCAACTAGTCTAAAGAAGGACAGTTTTATTGCTTCGTTAATCAGAACAACAGTTTTCAGCTGTGCTAACATAATTGCAAAAGGGTTTTCTAATGATCAATTAGCCAGTTAAAATGATAAGCTTGGAATAGCTAACACAACGTGCCATTGGAACACAGGTGTGATGGTTGCTGATAATGGGCCTCTGTACGCCTATGTAGATATTCCATAAAAAATCATCAGTGTCCAGCTACAATAGTCATTTACAACATTAACAATGTCTACACTGTGTTTCTGATCAATTTCATGTTATTTTAACGGACAAAAGAAAGTGCTTTCTTTCAAAAACAAGGACATTTCTAAGTGACCCCAAACTTTTGACCGGTAGTGTATATGGGGAGTAGAAAAAAACATGTCTATATTCCGTGGAGTACCAGTACCAAGTCGATGTGCAGGGGTATGAGGTAATTGAGGTAGCTATGTACTGTACATATACAGTAGGTAGGGGTGATATTGATGGGCTGTGTCTCGATAGATTCAGTGGGGTGGCTTTCACCTATTTATTCATCCAGATCAGTGCAGATGAAGGAACCGAGATGAGGAAAGGATGCCTCACACTATTGAGCCCCAGCCCTGGGTATGCTGAAACATGCCGAACACTCACAGCTGTTGCACTTGCTGGTTCTGCATCACACTGGCGGCCTGTAAATACACACAAAGCCAATCACCATGTCACCCATTTAAATGTGTGAAAATGACTATTAATTAACAGCGTTGATGGGGAACCAGATGCATTCTCAAGTGGCGTGACTACTTAGTGCTGGTACCAAATTTACAGCTGTCTAATAAAACTATTCATGATTCAGCCCAGCTGCTGCCATGTAGGATTGGAATGCTTATAATGACATGCACTCTCTGCATGTCAGGCATTCCATCAGCCACCCGTTCAATCAACTAGTCATGATCAACGTCTTGAATGTCCCCAGGCCCCTTGACCAGGCCAACTGTGTAAGATATGCGGTTAATTTTAGGAAGCATTCTCCACTAGTAACTGTATCACAAACACTCATAAAAGAAGTATGAGGAATCTGTGTCTAGACCAGATTCTCTAGACCAGGGATGGCCTTGGCCCTGGAGAGACTGCAATGTCTGTCATACCTGGGTCGAATACAGTATTTATTTTCTTTCAAATATTGCAGGTGAGCCTGATTTACTTTTCTGATGTAATAGAACCAATGGCATAGTCCCAAAAGTGCATACCCCCACCCCCTGCATCTGGTGCACCATATAAGTGCACCTAAAGTACATTAAGGAAAACAACATCTATTTCCACCCAGGTACAGTGCATTCGGAAAGTATTCAGACCACTTCACTTTTTTCACATTTCGTTATGTTAGTCTTATTCTAAAATTGATTAAATTTGTGTTTTTTTTCATCAATCTACACACATCAATCTTTGGTGCAACAAACTTGGCACACCTGTATTTGGGGAGTTTCCCCCATTCTTCCTTGCAGATCCTCTGAAGTTCTGTCAGGTTGAAAGGGGAGCGTCACTACACAGCTATTTCCAGGTCTCTCCAGATGTTCGATCGGGTTCAAGTCCAGGCTCTGGCTGGGCCTCTCAAGGACACTCAGAGACTTCTCCCGAAGCCATTCCTGCGTTGTCTTGGCTGTGCGCTTTGGGTCTTTGTCCGGTTGGAAGGTGAAATTTCGCCCCAGTCTGAGGCCCTGAGCGCTCTGGAGCAGGCTTTCATCAAGGATCGCTCGGTTCATCTTTCCCTCGAACCTGACTAGTCTCCCAGTCCATGCCGCTGAAAAATATCCCCACAGCATGATGCTGTCACCACCATGCTTCACCGTAGGGATGGTGCCAGGTTTCCTCCAGACGTGACGCTAAGCATTAAGGCCAAAGAGTTGAATCTTGGTTTCATCAGACCATAGAATCTCGTTTCTCATGGTCCGAGTCTCTATTAGGTGCCTTTTGGCAAACTCCAAGCTGGTTGTTATGTGCCTTTTACTGAGGAGTATGTCTGGCCACTCTTCCATAAAAGCCTGATTGGTGATGCTGCAGAGATGATTGTCCTTCTGGAAGGTTCTCTCATCTCCACTGGGAAACTCTGGAGCTCAGTCAGAAGGACCATTGGGTTCTTGGTCATCTCCCTGACCAAGGCCCTTCTCCCCCGATTGCTCAGTTTGGCCAGCTCTAGGAAGAGTCTTGGTGGTTCCAAAGTTCTTCCATTTAAGAATGATGGAGGCCACCATGTTCTTGGTGACCCTCAATGCTGCAGACACCTTTTGGTATCCTTCCTCAGATCTGTGCCTCGACGCAATCCTTCTCGGAGCTCTACGGATAATTCCTTCGACCTCATGGCTTGGTTTTTGCTCTGACATGCACTGTCAACTATGGGACCTTATATAGACAGATGTGTGCCTTTCCAAATCATATCCAATCAATTGAATTTACCACAGGTGGAGGACAATCAAGTTGTAGGAACATCTCTAAGATGATCAATGGAAACAGGATGCACCTGAGCTCAAAAAAAGTATTGACCTGTTTTCACTGTCATTATGGAGTATTGTGTGTAGATTGATGAGAATTTGTATTTATTTAATCAATTTTAAAATATGGCTGTAACGTAAGAAAATGTGGGGAAGGGTTCTGAATACTTTCTGAATGCACTGTACATGTTGTGTGCAGGTGTTTGTTCCAGCCCAGCACTAATTATAGTCTTACCATGCTGATGAAGGCAGGGTTGTTGATGAGGCTGGCCATGTCAAATCCCAGTCCCGTAGCGATCTATAACAAGTAAATATTCAAAGGCTTCATTTTGTATTTATTATGAATCCCTATTAGCTGCTGCCTAGCAAGGCATGTGTGTATAGTACGTTTGTTAGCCTGTGTGTGTGTGTGTGTGTGTGTCTCTTCACAGTCCCCATCACTTCACACTCCATAAGGTGTATTTTTATCAGTTTCTTCAATCTGATTTTACTGCTTGCATGAGTTACTTGATGTGGAATACACAGTTGAAGTCAGAAATGTACATATACTTAGGTTGGAGTCATTAAAACTAGTTTTTCAACCACTCCACAAATTTCTTGTTAACAAACTATAGTTTTGGCAAGTCGGTTGGACATCTACTTTGTGCATGACATATGACAATCTTTCCAATAATTGTTTACAGACAGCTTATTTCACTTATAATTTACCGTTTCACAATTCCAGTGGGTCAAAAGTTTACATACACTAAGTTGACTGTGCCTTTAAACAGCTTGGAAAATTCCAGAAAATAATGTCATGGCTTTAGAAGCTTCTGACAGGCTAATTGACATAATTTGAGTCAATTGGAGGTGTACCTGTGGATGTATTTCAAGGCCTACCTTCAAACGCAGTGCTTCTTTGCTTGACATCATGAAAAAAATCAAAAGAAATCAGCCAAGATCTCTGAAAAAAATTGTAGACCTCCACAAGTCTGGTTCATCCTTGGGAGCAATTTCCAAACGCCTGAAGTACCACGTACATCTGTACAAACAATAGTACGTAAGTATAAATTTAATTTTACCTTTAATCACCATGGGACCATGCAGCCGCCATACCGCTCAGGAAGGAGACGTGTTCTGTCTCCTATAGATGAACGTACTTTGGTGCAAAAAGTGCAAATCAATCCCAGAACAACAGCAAAGGACCTTGTGAAGATGCTGGAGGAAAGAGGTACAAAAGTATCTATATCCACAGTAAAACGAGTCCTATATCGACATAACCTGAAAGGCCGCTCAGCAAGGAAGAAACCACTGTTACAAAACCACCATAAAAAAGCCTGACTATGGTTTGCAACTGCACATGGGGACAAAGATCCTACTTTTTGGAGAAATGTCCTCTGGTCTGATGAAACAAAAATAGAACTGTTTGGCCATAATGAACATCGTTCTGTTTGGAGAAAAAAAGGGGATGCTTGCAAGCCGAAGAACACCATCCCAACCGTGAAGCACGGGGGTGGCAGCATCATGTTGTTGGGGTGCTTTGCTGCAGGAGGGACTGGTGTACTTCACAAAAGAGATGGCATCATGACGAAGTAAAATTATGTGGATATATTGAGCAACATCTCAAGACATCAGTCAGGAAGTTAAAGCTTGGTCGAAAATGGGTTCCAAATGGACAATGACCCCAAGCATACTTCCAAAGTTGTGGCAAAATGGCTTAAGTACAACAAAGCCAAGGTATTGGAGTGGCCATCACAAAGCCCTGACATCAATCCTATAGAAAATATGTGGGCAGAACTGAAAATGTGTGTGCGAGCAAGGAGGCCTACAAACCTGACTCCGTTACACCAGCTCTGTCAGGAGGAATGGGCCAAAATTCACCCAACTTATTGTGGGAAGCTTGTGGAAGGCTACCCACAACGTTTGACCCAAGTTAAACAATTTAAAGACAATGCTACCAAATACTAATTGAGTGTATGTAAACTTCTGACCCACTGGGAATGTGATGAAATAAATAAAAGCTGAAAGAAATCATTCTCTCTACTATTATCCTGACATTTCACACAATAAAGTGGTGATCCTAACTGACCTAAAACAGGGCATTTTTACTTGGATTAATTGTCAGGAATTGTGAAAAACTAAGTTTAAATGTATTTGGCTAAGGTGTATGTAAACCTCCAACTTCAACTGTATATTTGAGAATATTCAAATAGCCAGCCTTTGCCTTGATGACAGCTTTGCACACTCTTGGCATTTTCACAACCAGCTTCACCTGGAACACATTTGCAACTGTCTTGAAGGAGTTCCCACAAATTCTGAGCACTTGTTGGCTGCTTTTCCTTCACTCTGCGGTCTGACTCATCCCAGACCATCTCAATTTGGTTGAGGTTGGGGGATAGTGGAGGGCAGGTCATTTGATGCAGCACTCCATTACTCTCCTTCTTGGTAAAATAGCACTTACATAGTTGGGTCATTATACTGTTGAAAAACAAATGATAGTCCCACTAAGCCCAAACCAGATAGGAAGGAGTATCACTGCAGAATGCTGTGGTCACCATGCTGCTTAAGTGTGCCTTGAATTCTAAATAAATCACAGGGTTAAGGTTAGGGTTAGGGTTAGCACCTCCACACCATCACATCTCCTCCTCCATGCTTTACGGTGGGAAATACACTACGGAGATCATCCATTCACCCACATCGCGTCTCACAAACACACAGCGGTTGGAACCAAAAATCTCACATTTCTACCGGTCTAATGTCCATTGCTCGTGTTTCTTGGCCCAAGCAAGTCTCTTTTATTGAGGCCCTTTAGTAGTGGTTTATTTGCAACAATTCGACCATGGAGGCCTGATTCACAAAGTCTCCTCTGAACAGTTGATGTTGCGATGTCTGTTACTTGAACTCTGTGAAGCATTTATTTGGGCTGCAATTTCTGGGGCTGGTAACTAATGAACTTATCCTTTGCAACAGAGGTAACTCTGGGTCTTCCATTCCTGTGGCGGTCCTCATGAGAGCCAGTTTCATCATAGCGATTGCACTTGAAGAAACTTTAAAAGTTCTTGAAATGTTCCGTATTGACTGACCTTCATGTCTTAATGTAATGATGGACTGTCGTTTCTGTTTTCTTATTTGAGCTGTTCTTGGACTTAGCCCTATTTGGTAAAAGACCATCTTCTGTATACCCCCCACCCCCCACCCCACCTTGTCACAACACAACTGATTAGCTCAAACGCATTAAGAAGGAAAGAAATTCCACAAATTAACTTTTAAGAAGGCGCACCTGTTAATTGAAATGCATTCCAGGTGACTACTTCATGAAGGTGGAAAAGAGAATGTCAAGAGTGTGCAAAGCTGTCATCAAGGCTAAGGGCGTCTATTTGAAGAATCTCAAATCTCAAATATATTTTTATTTATTTAACACTTTTTTGTTTACTACGTGATTCCATATGTGTTATTTCATAGTTTTGATGTCTTCACTATTATTTTACAATGTATAAAATAGTAAAAATAGAAAAACCCTTGAATGAGTAGTTGTTCTAAAACTTTTCACCGGTAGTTTAGTACTGTACGCCTCCCATAGTCTGTTCTGGACTTGGGGAATGTGAAGAGACCTCTGGCGTCTTGTGAGGTATGCATGGGTTTCTGAGCTGTGTGCTAGTAGCTTAAACAGACAGCTCAGAGCATTCAATATGTCAATACTTCTCACAAATACAAGTAGTGATGGAGTCAATCTCTCCTCTATTTTGAGCCAGTGTACACATAGCTCTCCATGTACATTTAAAGGCCAGGTGTGCTGCCCTCTTCTGGGCCAATTGTAATTTTCCTAAGTCCCTCTTTGTGGCACCTGACCACATGACTTGATAGTAGTCCAAGTGCCACAAACCTAGTGCCTGTAGGACCTTTACTCAGAGCATGTGGCAGGTCATTAGTAAAGACTGACAAATGAAGGGGCCTAGACAGCTGCCCTGGGGAATGCCTCACTAAACCTAGATTATGTTGGAGAGGCTTCCAATAAAGAACACCCTCTGTGTTCTGTTAGACAGGTAACTTTCCATCCACATTATAGCAGGGGATCTAAAGTCATAAAGTCATTATGATCGATAATGTCAGTGAGTAACAAAACAGCATCCACAACATTTGTAATATAATTTTCTCTCAGCCAGTCATCAGTAATTTGTGTAAGTGCTGTACATGTTGAATGCCCTTTGCTATAACCGTGCTGAAAATCTGTTGTTAATTTGTTTACTGTGAAATTGCATTGTATCTGGTCAAACACCATTTTTTCAAAAAGTTTACTAAGGTTTGGTAACAGGGTGATAGGTCGGCTGTTTGAGCCAGTAAAGGGTGCTTTGCTATTCTTGTGTAGCGAAATGACTTTTGCTTCCCTGCTTCCCTTCAGGCCTTTCATGTAGATTGAAGAGATGGCAAATAGGAGTGGCAATATCATCCGCTATCATCTTCAGTTATTTTCCATCCAAGTTGTCAGACCCAGTTGGCTTGTCATTGTTGATCGACAACAAAATAACAATGCTTGTCTTTCATAATTTGGTCATTTAGGTTCAGAATTTGTTGTTGTCATGTCTATGTTTGCCAATGAAAAAATAATTAAAGAAGTTGGCAAACACCAGTGCGTTTTGTGTTGAATGAGCCATCTGATTCAATGAATGATGGAGCCAAGTTTAACTTTTTGCTTCAAATTTAATTTAATTTAAGGAAACCAAAGCGTTTGACTATCATTCTTTATATAATTTATCTTTGTTCCATAGTACAGTTTGACGCTGAATCGGACAAAGATAAATCCGTCTGTAGGTTCAGTATGATATAATGTTGTACCACTGTTAAAAGAAGGAGTATTAAATGTGTCTGATAAAGCTGTTGACACAATTGGGATATCTTGACATACTTGAATACCCGTGGGATATAAGATACACATTTAATATTACATGAAGTAATCTAGAGTTGTGTTCATATGTAAATAAAGTGTCCATTATTGGAGCTGTAGTGACAGTATTTGTAGGGGAGTAATGATATATTATTACATGTGTTTTTTGGGGGATTGACATTCAGATGTGAAATCACACAAGGAGGTAAAACAGCACTACTTACAGGACTGACTGCCTCTTTTTGCTTCTGCTCAGCAATCTTCAGGTTGGATTTGTAGGTGTCGTTCTCTGGATCTAACACCAGAGCTTTCTTAAAGTAGGAGATGGCCTCTGGGTACTTATTCATAGCAGTAAATGCCAATCTAGAGACACACAGGGAATAAGAGACATTGGAGAAGTGCAGTAAATTTAACTCCAGAGCAAAACAATAGCTATTTTCAAGCCAAATTCTTGCATTATCATCAGATACTGCTATTGCTCTGTAAACAAAGTTCCAAAAAGCAATATCATATTCCTCAAATTATACATGACTAGACATTGTAAACAACATTTCCACTACTCTCCCATGTCTAACTCACCCCATTCTCCCATAGGCTTTACTGTAGCTGGGGTCGATCCCTATGGCCCTCTCACAGTCCCCTGTTGCTTCTGTGTAGTTACCCAGTCTACTGTGGGCGGCAGCCCTGCGGTGATGACAACAGCAGCAGCAGCCAGACGCTCAGGTTTATTTATTTGCACTCAGATCAATAAGGCAGGCACATGCAAAGGCTGCAGCAGCTGTGTGCCTGTCTAGTAGTCTGGTTCACCAGATGTGTATGCCACTATGTCTTTCAGCTCAGACAGTACTGTAACTGTGACTGCATTATCTATGTATAGTACAAGAATAACATGAGTTATTGTCACAGTTGTACACAATAATTACCAATATAGTTGGTATAAAAACACAATAGATACAGACATAATTTAGGTGTTGTGTTATATATTTCTCATTTGAATACAGTGTTGATACTTCTCCATTTCAGAAGTGGTTGTGTGTACCTGTTACAGTAGTAGACAGCGTTTCGGAGGTCCAGATTGATGGCTTTTGAGTAGCATTCCACCGCACAGCTGTAGTTCTCCTCTTTCATGTGATTATTCCCTGAAAATGAAATGCTGTTTTAGTTCAGCCTGATAATCAGGTTACATCTACTATCAGATTTTACGACAACATTACAAAACAATGTCACTCTGAAGGAAAACGGAAGTGCACTTAAACTGAGTTTGCACTCATCCAAAGTGCATTTATCATACGTCTACACTACATATTAAAACAGTGCCGGGTACCTTCATTCTTCAGTTGTTCTGCCCTCTCTGTGTCTTCTGGTGATGGGGACGTCTCTGGTGGCACCGGGTTATTCTGATCATTCTGAGGAAAATACAATGACAGACAAAGTAAGATATCAATGAAGAGTAATATACATTATACATCATCTTAGTTTACTGCACACAGACAAGTAATATACATTATACATCATCTTAGTTTACTGATTTGAGAATGATTGAACTGCACACAGACAAGTAATATACATTATACATCATCTTAGTTTACTGATTGTGAGGTTACTGATTTGAGAATGATTGAACTGCACACAGACAAGTAATATACATTATACATCATCTTAGTTTACTGATTGTGAGGTTACTGATTTGAGAATGATTGATGAACTGCACACAGACAAGTAATATACATTATACATCATCTTAGTTTACTGATTGTGAGGTTACTGATTTGAGAATGATTGATGAACTGCACACAGACAAGTAATATACATTATACATCATCTTAGTTTACTGATTGTGAGGTTACTGATTTGAGAATGATTGATGAACTGCACACAGACAAGTAATATACATTATACATCATCTTAGTTTACTGATTGTGAGGTTACTGATTTGAGAATGATTGATGAACTGCACACAGACAAGTTAATGCTGTAGTTAAGGTAAAATAGTTTGAAATAAGGTAGAGAATCAGAGAGTAACCCCACCTTGAGGAGAGAATTGAGGAATAGTTCAGTGAGAGGTTGTGGTGCTGCGAGATGACAGTCACTGGAGTTGATCTTGAAGGTGGTCTCCAAACATTGTATTGCAACTACAAGGGGAAAAAAATTGTGTTGTAATAACACAATAGTATGGTTCTTGAGTTAATTAAGCAATTAACATCCCATCCCATGATTAGGCATCATGTACAAAAATGCCCAGTTGCCCATTATTGTGGCTACCATGGCTCGAAGAAGAGATCTCAGTGACTTTGAAAGAGTGGTCTCAAAGGAGAATAGGGTGTTTTAGAGTCGTTGTTGTCAGTCACCGGATCTTAACCCAATTGAATATTTATGGGAGATTCTGGAGTGGTGGCTGAGATAGCGTTTTCTACCACCATCAACAAAACACCAAATGATGGAGTTTCTTGTGGAAGAATGATGTCGCATCCCTCCAAGAGAGTTCTAGACACTTGTAGCATCTATGCCAATGCATATTGAAGCTGTTCTGGTGGCTCGTCTTGGCCTAACACCCTATTATGACAATTTATGTAGGTGTTTCTTTCATTTTGGCAGTTATCTGTGTGTCCATTTGATAAGAAGACATAGTGCACATGTTATTGTAGTCCACCCACAACTGAGTCACCAACAAAGTTAACAAATCCCTGAATTGGAGAGAGCAGGGTACAGTATTTTCATAAGCGGTTTTATGAAACGTTGTGATCGGACAGCGATCCTAAGCTGATCTACCTTCGAGGCTTTCCTGCTCATCGGAATTCAAAGCGCCACAGTGAGTTTGATCTCGCAGGAACTGCACAATAGAGAATGCCAAGCGCTTCTCCACTGCCATTTTGCTGCAAAAAAATAAATATACAGCATTTAGGGATACATAGAATAGAATCCCACACAGTGTGAGGCTGTAGCGTTCATTCAAACTAGAATAAGCCTCACAAATGTGTTTTTATTTATGACAGTTCTATTGTTATTGGACTCCCTTACGGTATGATTAGCTCAAGCCACTGTAATGTGGTACATTGGAGCCAAGTTGATAATACATTGCACCAAATATAATACAATACTGCCTGTGGTAAGATGAACGTCTGTTTCCAAGATAACTCAAGAGGGAAGTTGAGTGTGTGTATAAGCCATTCTGTATGAGTAAGGGAAAGGGGGATACCAATGAATGCCTTCAACTGAAATGTGTTTTACAGTTCAGTATTCATGATTCCTTCAGATTATTCAACATAATTCAGATTTCAATGTGATACACATTTTTAGTGTGGGGATTTGGTAGTCTTTTCATATCTATTGTCTACTCATTTTAATTTGGGATGGTGAAACATATTTACAATACTAATACTGAGGATCTTGCATTACTGTACAGTAGTACTGCATAAACATCAAGCACAACCAGGTGTGCCATTATAAATGATCCATAACCTACACAACAGGGAAACCATGTTTTCCCATATTATTAGATATGAGAATATGGGATATTTCTTGACATTGCACTGAAATAAATGATGACACAATCAATGTTTGGAATGGCATAATACAAACATACATTTTAATGAATTACCTCTATTGTATCATTGACAGTTTTGCAACCATGCATAATTGTAAAACCCTAAAATGTATCATCATGCTTGTTTGACATTTCAAAACAAGGCATCTCTAGCCCTCTGTTCTGTTGACATCAGCCTCACAACAAAAGATGTAGTGATGACATGGGATGATGCAGTGTAGCTGTTAATGCCAGTAGGGACTTGAGATTTCCATCCCATGTCAACCTAATGCATCCTTATCTAAAGTAAATAGCAGTCTTTGATGACAGACATTTATTTATCATTTACATAGCGTGTCCAAATACATTATCTTCCCTGATCATCACCGACAGTGCGTCTCTCTACCCATGCAGTGCAGTCTGCAACCTATAATGGCAGAGCATCGCTATCATAAAGCTGCCTATACAAGGGAGAAAAATCAAGCCTGCTCCACTGCTCATTCCGATCCTTCTAAATATAGTACTGTAACATTGTAAATAACAACATTGAGTCAAGCGATGCCATTCGACGACCCCGCCCAGTGCGCCCACCTACCTGAGATATTTTGCAGCTGTCCCTGCTATCGCGTCATGAGAACTTCTCTGATTGATCGCATCTCTAGCGCCTGCGCATTTACAACGGAAGTAAACCGATTCAGTAGCACTACTCGAGCTGTGAAGGGGAGAGGTTGAATAAGAGAGGGTTTTGCGAATTGCACGTAGAAAACGTCATTAACTTGCTGCTATCATGTTTTCGGTACGAATTGTAGTGTGTCGAACGCTGTGCAAGTAGGCTATTGTCAAAGTCGTGGTTGTGTGTTTGTTAATTCCACATGAATAGAGCCCCACAGTGGAGGTGTCATAATACCCACAAAACCTAGCTGTCAAACAGGAAAATGGGTCCAATCGTTTTTATACCATTCATTTTTCCCTTTGGGAATATTAGAAACACTTAAAATAAAGGCTGTGTTTCGTGTAGGCTTACTGTGGTGTGACAATTTGATAACCATGTAAATCTCTCAGACAAGGAGACTTTTATCAATATATTCGGCTCTATTTACTCTCATATTCGCAAATGCTAATTAGCATCAAACTAGACATCATGCAAACTACAAATCCCTGCAAGCTTCTGCATGTCATCTCTAGCTGATAACTTTGCTAACAGGTATTGTGTCAATTTAAAAGAAATGTATCCAATATATTCATCACTAAATTTAGCTAACAGCCAGTTAATCCAGAGATTCTTCACATTGCCTCGATTCAGCAGTCTCGTCCAGATCATCATGGAATGTGTAGTTCTTTATGATTGCCACATTAGCAGCTAATTAGCATTTCATTTGGGGGGGGGGGTAAATACAGGCAAATATATTGATACAAGTCACCTTGACCTAAAGAGATGTACATGGTATCAAAACATCACTCCAGTGTAAGCCAACATGAAACACAACCCATATTTAAGCATTTCTAAAATGCCCAATGGGAAAAATGTATGGTGGAAAAATTATTGGTACCATTTCCTTGTTTGACTGCTAGGTTTTATGGGTATTATTATACTGTGGTACTCTATTTTTGTGAACAGTATGTGGCCTTAATAACAAACTTGTATGCCATCTGTAAATACGGATAAAATGGTTAAATTACGAGCCAAGTTGGTTTAGCCATGGAAAAAGGCAGGAAACTTCCCGCTAGCTGTGATAATGGATGGGCTGGACATGCCGAGAGATGAGTTCGGATTGATTTGCCATGTAGCTCGCTTCTGTCTATAACATGAGCTGGTCATTATGTATAGGTAATCCTTTCTAACACAGCTTTTTTTGAAAGACCTCAAGTAGTAGAACTGCAAAAGTGTTGCTTTCCACTTTCTGGTGGACCGAGTTCTGAAATCCGTGGAATGACCAGTGGAAAAACGATTAGAACCATTTCCTTGTTTGACTGCTTGGTATTGTGACTCCTACTGTGGTACTGTGTGCAAAGCTGTCATCAAGGCAAAGGGTAGCTAATTTGAAGAATCTCGAGTATAAAATATATTTGGATTTGTTTAAATCTTTTTTGGTTACTATATGTGTTATTTCATAGTTTTGAATTCTTCACTATTATTCTACAATGTAGAAAATAGGGTTTTATTTTTTAAACCTGGTGTCACGACTTCTGCCGAAGTCGATGCCTCTCCTTGTTCGGGCGTGTGTAGTTTTATTTATTTCACCTTTATAGTGTAGTGCTAGGGAAACAGTGACAGTTGTTAGGGTGTAGTTAATAACAACTTGCAATACTGGCCAGGAAGAAGTGTTTCATCATATACAGTGGGGGCTTGTTTGTAGAGTACTAAGCTTAGAGACCAAATACTCAACTTTTGACTACTTTATTTATAAGGATCTTAAGGGGTGTCAATCATTTTTGACCCCTACCCTTTTTTTGTTGAAAAGAAATATTTAAAAATCTCTTTCTCTGAGCAATTGTATTAGTATTTTGTACAATTGTATAATATAATTTCCCAAGATTTGGAGCATACAATATAACGCATTATTTGAATTATTTTATACAGTCGTTATTGCTCATCTTTATCAAGGGTGTCAATAATTACGGACCCCTATAGTCATTTGAGGTAATACACATTTTAAACGTTTTTTCTGTGTACTGTAAGTAATATTGGCAATGTCTCTTCTAGGAAAGATAACACACTGCAACAGCTATTTCGCTCCCTTTTCACCCGAAATTACTGCTACAGTAACCTATGGAAACTTCAGTTATCAAATGTATAGCCCTTCGTACATCAGCTGATATCTCAAAGTGATGTACAGAAACCCAGCCTAAAACCCCAAACAGCAAGCAATGCAGGTGTAGAAGCACGGTGGCTAGGAAAAACTCCCTAGAAAGGCCAAAACCTAGGAAGAAACCTAGAGAGGAACCAGGCTATGTGGGGTGGACTGGGGACAGCAAGGAGTCATCATGCCAGGTAGTCCTGAGGCATGGTCCTAGGGCTCAGGTCCTCCGAGAGAGAGAGAAAGAAAGAGAGAATTAGAGAGAGCACACTTAAATTCACACAGGACACTGGATAGGACAGGAGAAGTACTCCAGATATAACAAACTGAACCTAGCCCCCCGACACAAACTACTGCAGCATAAATACTGGAGGCTGAGACAGGAGGGGTCAGGAGTTATAAAAGTTATGCTTTTATATATTTGTATTTAATTTGAATAGCAATTTTTTATTCTTACAAAGCAAAACAGAGCCATTTTATAACATAGCCTGCCATCATCTTACTGTTAACCAGGCCTGTAACCACTTGCTTCACTATTACATGTTGTGGCATCAGTTGTCAGTCATTTGGTAAATGAATCAGAGTGTTAGTGGCGATCATGTGAAAGTCTTGAAGGCCATTAATAAAAGCAAATATCATCTGGCATGAAGTATGAAACAGTCTCTCTCCGAACACAATATTTGCTTTAAAAAAGACTGGTGCTATTAAGTTTAAGTATGGGTTTGTGTGATGGTTAAGCTTAAGATAAATATTTCCTAGCATTTCAGTATATTTCCTAAATATTTCCTAGCATTTCAGTATATTTCCTAGAATTTACAGTATTTCAAGTGAATTAAATCACATTGAGGTTATATGAAATGTACAAAAAGTTGCAAATTTACTGTCATGCACATTATTTTTTTGTGACTTACTTGTTATAATTCTATTTTGTCTCCAGAATGTCTGGTTTTAAACCCAGTGTGAGAAAGACCCTGCTGGTGTTACCTGCTGCCAGAAACTGTTTCCAGGTCGCCGCAGCAGGTAACTCGGCAGACTGCAACAACGAAAATACCCTGAGATGGGACCTGGCCCCAGATCATGACAGGGAGCCTGGTTCAGAGGATCAAACAGGTCTACGACGACATCAGATATCTGGATGTAGAACAGATGTCCATTGAAAACACCTTCAAAGTACTGGCCAGTGCCAAATTAGAATATGCAGAGACATTATTGTCTGACCTTGGCCACACTGATCTATGTTGATCAAAAGTTCACAAATGTGTTTTTAATGTTAAAACTTAAAAGAGAGAAAACAAACGTTTTATATGGAGATGTCTCTCAAGTCACATGTTTATACAGTAATTACTCATTTTAGGCAACACTTCTGCTCCAGTTGTTTGAACATAATCCTCATTTTGTTTCTTCCCTGATCCACTAATGTACAATGTATTTGTATAGTCTACTCTGGACCAGTTGAATATGTCACCTTTATCTTGCCTGCATTTGTTCCACAGCACAGCGCCATGTTCTGGATGTCCCCGAGTACATGTCTGCTTGTAAGGAGATGCGGTCAGTGAGCACAGAGTCCAACAAGAAGCTGTCTGACTTTGAAGTGGAGACGAGTATGAGGGACGACGTGTTTCAGAGAGTTGTTGCCTAGAAGCTACAACTTACCAACAACATACTGTACTAACTAGGTAATGGTAGACTCAGCGATATAAAGTAATGCAGAAAGTAAATAGCATATTGAGTCAATTTCCGCAACAACTAAGAACGTTGAAGAGCAAGGCTCAACTTCTCTGCTGTTTTGGTTCCCTCCTACCATGCTGTAAACAGCGTGAAGCGAACATGTGCACATACTGTGTGTGACTGTGTGAGACTTTCGCATCTCGCTCATCTTAATATCTCCGGTGCTGTTCGTAGCAACGTCATTTCGCTGAGTCTATATTTAAAGGAAAGATTAACCCATTTTGACTGTTATATTGTTTTTCTGCATCTCTGAGCGATGTTCTGTCGATTCCTGGGGTAATGTTGTTTTCATGTATATTTGAGCAATTGCTGTTCAAGCAGGCATCATTCAAACTCACCATACCGATGATGCAAAGCTCGTCATAGCGGCTATATTTCTGCCTGCTTGAACGGCAATAGCTCAGTTACACATGAAAACATGAAATTACCCCCAACATTGATCAGAAATGCCCCAAAATTATATAACATTCAAAATGGGTGAATCCTTCCTTTAAGTACCTATGAACTAACTATTATTATAAGTACAATATGCACATAGCCAAAATAATTTATGATAAAAAATGGAGCAGGAGTAAAATCATTTTTATTTTGAGGTGTTACGTTGTTGGCTTTGGTTAGAGTTCATTCATTCTAAATGTGCCCTCATTTGATACCACTGGTTTATATTTAGCCTACAGTTGTAATTTGACCGGATTACGGTCTGGCAGCAGCTGATGCCAAGTGGCTTGATCCTGGTTAAAACCTTTGTTACTCCACTGACTATCATGTTCACATATCATACATACTCAACTAGTCATCAACATAATGAAACGTTATGTCATTATCAATCAAATGATTTGGATTAATCATCTGGAAGAGGGTGTATTGCCAAAGCACTGAGAGGAGACAGTGTTCTCTCCAGACTATTTATTACCCTTTGTACTTAAAGGAAAACTCCACCAATAAACTATTAGTCCATTGCTGATATAGGCCCAAAATGTTTGGCATTTTAGCAATTACGTTTTAAAGATACAGTGCATTCAGAAATTATTCAGACCCCTTGACTTTTTCCTCATTTTGTTACGTTACAGCCTTGTTCAAAAAAAGGAAATATTTTTTTCCCTCGTCAATCTACACACAATACCTCATAATGACAAACCGAAAACAGGTTTTTAGAAATGTTTGCAAATTTATTACAAATAAAAACCTTATTTGCATAAGTATCCAGACCCTTTGCTATGAGACTCGAAAACTGAGCTCAGGTGCATCCTGTTTTCATCAATCATGCTTGAGATACTTCTACAACTTGATTGGAGTCCACCTGTGGTAAATTCAATTGATTGGACATGATTTGGAAAGGCACACAGCTGTCTATATAAGGTTCCACAGTTGACAGTGCATGTCAGAGCAAAAACCAAGCCATGAGGTCAAAGGACAGGATAGTGTCGGCACATATCTCAGGAATGGTACCAACAAATGTCTGCAGCATTGAAGGTCCCCAAGAACACAGTGGCCTCATTCTTAAATGGAAGAAATTTGGAACCACCAAGACTCTTCATAGAGCTGGCCGCCTGGCCAAACTGAGCAATCGGGGGAGAAGGGCCTTGGTCAGGGAGGACCCGATGGCCTCTCTGACAGAGCTTCTCTGTGGAGATGGGAGAACCTTCCAGAAGGACAATCATCTCTGCAGCACTCGACCAATCAAGCCTTTATGGAAGAGTGGCCGAACGGAAGCCACTCCTCAGTAAAAGGCATATGACAGCCCGCTTGGAGTTTGCCAAAAGGCGCCTAAAGACTCAGACCATGAGAAACAAGATTGAACACTTTGGCCTGAATGCGAATCGTCACGTTTGGAGGAAACCTGACACTATCCCTATGGTGGTGGCAGCATCATGCTATGGGGATGCTTTTCAGCGGCAGGGACTGGGAAACTAGTCAGGATCCAGGGAAAGATGAACGGAGCAAAGTACAGAGATCCTTGATGAAAACCTGCTCCAGAGTGTTCAGGACCTCAGTATGGGGTGAAGGTTTATCTTCCAACAGGATAACGATCCTAAGCACACAGCCAAGACAATGCAGGAGTGGCTTCGGGACAAATCTCTGAATGTCCTTGAGTGGCCCAGCCAGAGCCTGGACTTGAACCCGATCGAACATCTCTGGAGAGACCTGAAAATAGCTGTGCAGCGACGCTCCCCATTCAAACTGACAGAGCTTGAGAGGATCTTCAGAGAAGAATGGGAGAAACTCCCCAAATATAGGTGTGCCAAGCTTGTAGTGCCATACCTAAGAAGACAAGGCTGTAATTTCTGCCAAATGTGCTTCAACAAAGTACTGAGTAAAGGGTTTGAATACTTATGTAAATGTTATATTTCCGTTTTTAATTGTAATACATTTGCAAAGATTTCTAAAAAGAAAAACGTTTTTGCTTTGTCATTTTGGGGTATTGTGTGTAGCTTTGAGGGAAAAATGTATTTAAAATGTTTATACAGAAATACAGCCGTCATGATGCCTTTTGCACTTGGACTAATGAAACAAATACCAAAATATAATTTGTCTTTAAGTAGTTTCAATGAGTCAATTTCAATGAGTCCAGATGAAGTCCTAACTGTCACATGGCCCTGGAAGCTGTCTAGGTACTGCTCCAACGCCTGCCTGAGGTGGATACCTGGCGGACTGACAGAACTACACACACACACACACACACACATACAGAAAATGGGACAGATGACAAATATTGAATATGCTGCCAACTTGGTAAAAGTGCATCCTCAGAGAGTGGTCTGATGTTCTCTTGCAGGAGAAGCAGCTGGACACTCTAATGCCTGAGGCCAAGAGATTCTTAGACCGTCCTATCACATTAGGGAAGAGAAAATGATTGCTTTTTTCAAAGGATATACAGAAGGTGATACAAGCGTTGGAGTTTCATATACTGTACATAAGGGTCAGGATTTCTCAGTGGCACTTAAGGGTTGAAGACAACACCATTTTGGGGTGAAGATTTGAAATGTGGCTGTTATGTGGTTTGCAGAGCTAAAAATGTAATGGTCTACACTTTTCAACACTGTAGAGTTCTCATACCAATGTGACTATTTTTTCTCTCTCATGGAAATCATATGATTGTCAAAACTCAGTGAACTCTCAATCAACTTCAACCAAAATCTGAATGACGTAGAAACAACGACTAACATTCAGTGAAAACGAACTAAGCAGAACCAGAACTAAAATAAATGAAAGAACTATTCATGATTGTCCTTCATACACTGAGTGTACCGAACATTAGGAACACCTGTTATTTCCATGGCAGACTGTCCAGGTGAATCCAGGTGAAAGCTATGATCCCTTATTGATGTCACCTGTTAAATCCACTTCAATCAGTGTAGATGAATTGGAGAAGACATGTTAAAGAAGGATTTTAAAGCCTTGAGACAATTGGAGACATGGATTGTGTATGTGTGCCGTTCAGAGGGTGAATGGTCAAGACAAAATATTTACGTGCCTTTGAGCGGGGTAAGGTAGTAGGTTCCAGGTGCACTGGTTTGAGTATGTCAAGAACTGCAATGCTGCTAGGTTTTTCACGCTCAGGCTATATACACTGAGAGGACAACACATTAGGAACACCTTCCTAATATTGAGTTGCACCCCTCAAACTGCTCTTAAATGCAAGTAATACTAAATGCAGGCTCTTCAACCGATCGCTGCCCACACCTGCCTGCCCATCCAGCATCACTACTCTGGACGGTTCTGACTTGTGGACAATTACAAATACCTAGGTGTCTAGGTAGACTGTAAACGCTCCTTCCAGACTCACAATAAGCATCTCCAAACCAAAATTAAATCTAGAATCAGCTTCCTATTTTGCAACAAAGCATCCTTCACTCATGCTGCCAAACATACCCTTCGTAAAACTGACCATCCTACCGATCCTCGACTTCGACGATGTCATTTACAAAATAGCCTCCAACACTCTACTCAACAAATTGGATGCAGTCTATCACAGTGACATCCGTTTTGTCACCAAAGCCCCATATACTACCCATCATTGCGACCTGTACGCTCCAGTTCTCTGCTGCCAATGACTGGAACAAACTGCAAAAATCACTGAAGCCTCATATCTCCCTCACTAGCTTTAAGCACCAGCTGTCAGAGCAGCTCGCAGATCATTGCACCTGTACATAGCCCATCCAACTACCTCATCCAACTACCTCATCCCCATACTGTATTTATCTTGCTCCTTTGCACCCCAGTATCTCTACTTGCACATTCATCTTCTGCCCATCAATCACTCCAGTGTTTAATTGGTATATTGTAATTACTTCACCATCATGGCCTATTTATTGCCTTACCTCCCTTATCTTACCTCATTTGCACACTGTCACGACTCTCGTCGGAATGAGGATAGGACCAAAGCGCAGCGTTGTAAGTGTTCATGATATTTTATTTTAAAAAAACAAAAAAAACACTAGAACAAAATAACAAAGTCAAAAACCAAAACAGTTCTGTCAGGTGCAGACACTAAACAGAAACTAACTACCCACAAAACACAGAAATAAAGAACCTAGAATGCCCACCCTAGTCACACCCTGGCCTAACCAAAATAGAGAATAAAAGCCTCTCTATGGCGAGGACGTGACACACACACTGTATATAGATTTTTTCTACTGTATTATTGACTGTATGTTTGTTTATTCCATGTTTAACTCTGTTGTTGTTGTGTGTCGACCTGCTTTGCTTTATTCTTGGCCGGATCGCAGTTGTAAATGAGAACTTGTCTCAACTAGCCTACCTGGTTTAATAAAGGTGAAATAAATAAATAAATAAAAATGAAGAGAAAGATGGAGACTGCTTTCCACAGCAGGTGTAAGGAGGTAACCTCCTGCTGTTGGTCCACTTGTACTTGTAAAAAGTGCTCTACAAATCATATTGATAATAGATTCATGTATTGTTTTATTCATTGATTTACTGTTTGTTTGGTTGGGTGATTGATCTTTTAAATCTGCAATGTTGGTTTGCCACTTGGCATCTACTATAACAAAGTTTGGAATTATAAGGGTGCCAAGGGGTGCAATAAATAAATAAAATAAAATGTTTAAGTTTATCCATCTATTTCAGGACCATCTATTTCTTTCCCCACGACAAGTTTATGCTGTTGAATACCCTTGTTCTCAATGTATTGAGTTCAGAGAGTTCTCATAGAAGTCAACATGCATTATTTATGACCATATGTGCCAGACTTCCTGAAAGTTTCATGTTTTACGTCTTGTTGCAGGTTTAACACAGTCATTTTGGAGCAGCTGATTGAGCTGAGGTCAAAGGTGGCACAGCTACTGGCAATGAGTACCCACGCCAAGAATGTACTTGAATACCAACACGTGGCATGCTTTCTCTATTCATGGCCTATTAATAAATCAAAGTAGAGCTGTATTACACAGTATTCAGATATAAATGCAATAGATATTTAATAAATATGTAATGACTTACCAATAGTCAGATCCGGAATATGTTTATGAGTCAGCAGCCTCTGTGCTTCAATAACCTTTCTAGCACTATAATCACAAATTGTGGAAAGAAACTTGAAAATAAAACAGCTAATTGAAATTGAGTTGAGGTGGCATCCACTCCATTTTGATATAATTTCCATGTCTTCTACTTTACAGGTGACTTCTAGGAGAAACTGAAGCCGGTGTGCTTGAAGGAAAGGAAGTACATCCTGGCCCTGAAGAACAGGGACTGTGCAATGCGGTGAAAAGCCTTTGATGGACAGATCAATGCCTGGGACATGCCCTACTACATGAACCACGTGGAGCAGGTGAAGTTTTCCGCGGACAAGGACAAGCTGATCGAGTACTTTCTTCCTGAGGTGGTGACGGAGGGGCTGCTCAGTATCTAACAGGACCTGCTGGGGCAGAGAGGATGAACCTTCAAGAGGATGAACAACGCCCACGTGTGATACGACAACGTCAGCCTCTACTCCGTACTGGACACGGCCACCGGGAAGAAGATTGGCCAGTTCTACTTGAACCTGCATCCCAGATAGTCCAGCTGAAAGGCCACAGAAGAATGAACATCAGCAGGACTGTATGGGGCTATTGGGGCTACAGTTGTTCACTCCTGGTAGGGATGCAGAGCTAGTTGCTTTGTTCGAAGCTTCCATAGCAGATATCATACTATGGTATCATACTATGATATCATACTATGGCTAATTATAAGGTCCAGAGCATGATTCACACCGTGCTTGATTTTGAATCGTTGATCTTGTGTCCTTTCTGCGGGCTCCAGCCCGGCTGTCGGTGGGCTGATGGGAAACGTAGGATGCCGGCAGAAATGCTTGCCCTCTCTGCTGGAGACCTTCTTCCGTGAGTTTGGCCACATCATGCACAAGCTCTGCTCCAGGGTAGGCACATTGGGTGCACATTCAACACTGACCCTGGACGCAATAATCACCAGCTTGGTCCTGAAAATCGACAGTGTTTTCTAATCTCCATGAATCCCTCCCTGGATGACGTTCTCAGAGTTCAGTGGGACCCTTGGAGAGACAGACTTTGTGGAGGTGTCATTTCAGATACTGGAGAACTGGGTATGGGAGAAGGAGCCCCATCTCTGACAATCTGCTCAACAAACTCATTTCCTCCCGAGTCGCCAATACAGGTCAGATGTCACACATATAGAAACCTCTCCACCAATTCACCCATTCATATGTAATAAGGTAACTACGCTTGGCTGGGGGCTACGATGGCCAGTACTATGGCTACCTGTGGAGCGAGGTCTACTCCATGGGCGTCTTCGTCAGTCGTTTTAAAATAGAGAGGAATAATGAACCCTAAGGTATGGCACAGTCAATCCACTCCACTCACCATTCATCTTGAGTTACCATATTCCTTTCTTTATGCATCTATAGTTTTAAGAAGAAAGAGAATTTAAGCCTGCAAGTTCCCTTTGATTGGCAAGCATCTTTGAATGCTACCACGTGTGCAATATTACATACATACACACACATATATATATATATATATATACAGTGCCTTGCAAAAGTATTCACCCCCTTGGCGTTTTTCCTATTTTGTTGCATTACAGCCTGTAATTTAAATGGATTTTAATTGTATTTCATGTAATGGACAAACACAAAATATCCAAATTGGTGAAGTGAAAGGAAAAAATATGACTTGTTTCAAAGCATACAAAATGCTAAACTGAAAAGTGGTGCATATGTATTCAGCCCCTTTACTATGAAGGCCCTAAATAAGATCTGGTGCAGCCAATTACCTTCAGAAGTCACATAATTAGTTAGATTGCACACAGGTGGACTTTATTTAAGTATCACATGATCTGTCACATGCTCTCAGTATATATACACCTGTCCTGAAAGGCCCCAGAGTCTGCAACATCACTAAGCAAGAGGCACCACCAAGCAGGCGACACCAAGAAGAACAAGAAGCTCTCCAAACAGGTCAGGGACAAAGTTGTTGAGAAGTACAGATCAGCGTTGGTTTATTTAAAAAAATTCGGAAACTTTGAACATCCCATGGAGAACCATTAAATCCATTATTAGAAAATGGAAAGAATATGGCACCACAACAAACCTGCCAAGAGAGGGCCGCCCACCAAAACTCACGGACCAGGCAAGGAGGGCATTAATCAGAGAGGCAACAAAGAGACCAAAGAGAACCCTGAAGGAGCTGCAAAGCTCCACAGCGGAGGTTGGAGTATCTGTCCATAGGGCCACTTTAAGCCATACACTCCACACAGCTGGGCATTACAGAAGAGTGGCCAGAAAGAGGCATTGCTCCAGCGGTGATGGAGTTGCTGTACCAGGCTGTGATGCAGCCCGACAGTATGCTCTCTGATGCTCCTGTAGAACACTGTGAGGGCCCTCGAGGACAGGCAGAGTTTCTTCAGTGTCTGTGTGGTTTGACCATTTCCGCTCCTCTGAGATGTGTATGCCAAGGAACTTGAAGTTTTTGACCGTCTCCGCGGAAGTCTCGTTGATGAGGATGGGAGCATGCCCAGCCTGGACCATCCTGATGTCCACAATCAGCTCCTTTGTTTTCCTGACGTTGAGGGAGAGGTTGTTTACCTGGCACCATGCCGTCAGAGTGCCTAGGCTCTCTCGTCGTTGTTGGTAATCAGGCCTACTACTTTCGTGTTGTCCCTTATGAAAAAAGATTGCAGTCAGAGTACAGTATAACTGCAGTATACTGCAGTATAACAGCATTAGTGTGCAGTAGAGCTGCAGTACACTACAGTATAACGGCATTAGTGTGCAGTAGAGCTGCAGTACACTACAGTATAACTGCATTAGTGTGCAGTAGAGCTGCAGTACACTACAGTATAACTGCATTAGTGTGCAGTAGAGCTGCAGTACACTACAGTATAACGGCATTAGTGTGCAGTACACTACAGTATAACGGCATTAGTGTGCAGTAGAGCTGCAGTACACTGCAGTATAACGGCATTAGTGTGCAGTAGAGCTGCAGTACACTACAGTATAACTGCATTAGTGTGCAGTAGAGCTGCAGTACACTGCAGTATAACGGCATTAGTGTGCAGTAGAGCTGAAAATACTGCGTCCAAAATAAAATACAAATTCTGCTACATTTTGCAGTGTAACTGCACTTATGGTGCAGTATTCTGCAATTACTACATCCGAAATACCTCAGTCAACTGTAGTTACTGCAATTTTACTACAGTTTCAAAACGGCAATATTTTTTGTAAGGGGTCAGTGAACTTGATGATGATGAAGTGGGAACTGTGTGAGGCCACGAAGTCTTGGTATACAGGGAGTGGTGTAATGACATTATATGATGTACTGTTTTTTTTATTTTTAAATGTGCCTTAATGTGTTTGGACCCCAGGAAGATTGGCAGCAGCTAATGGGGATCCTTAATTAATACAAATACTGTTTTGTGTGTCCACAAGGGGGAGACAAAACATCATACATCATCACATTACACTGACCATTGTACATTACGGTCAGTTTCCAGGGTCCGGACCAAGATTAAGCCTTAACTAAAAAGCACTTCAATGGAGATTCTCAGTTGGGCGTGCTTTTCAGTCCTAGAGGTAGATGTAATCCTCGTCTGGGAGACCACTCTCTGGCTAAAGGCTGGAACATCGTAGAAAAATCACCATTTGAAATCGAATTTGCCCACAAGGTGATGTCTAAAACATATTCGTTCAAATGCAGTTCATATTCGTTCAAATGCAGTATACGCTATTGCACTTGTAGCTACATTGATGTTCTTCAGTCTCTCTGTTGTATTTGGGAGTAATTATTTATGTCATGTCAAAACAACGCTTTATTTCCCAATCTATCTTCACAGGGGATCATTGGATAATTACTTTAATCTATTCAAATGGCATCAGCGGTTATTACATCAAAGAAGGGAGGGAAAATAACTCGATTATGATTATGCATCAGTGACACATTCCATCACTATCATCACTTTACTCTGTTTGAGTGACTGTACCCCTTTATCATGTGCATATCCCTCAATGTACCTAATGCAAGTCTTGTTCACACAACAACAAATGTACATTGTTTTCTGTTGTAAAATAACATCTAAAATAACCTTCCAAGTAATTGTGAGCAGTAAGTATCACAACAGCGAAAAATATACTGTAAAATATGTCCTAGCTACCTCTCCACAAAGCGTATTGGTGAACATAATTTACGAACGACTGATACACCCATTTCATTGGTTACATCAACATGTCCATCAGATGCAGGGTTGTCGTTGCCCCCACTGGATTTACTGACTGGGCCAACGATACAGCAGCATACACTGGTGTTGGCTTGACAGTCTGTGGCCAACTCTGTCTTTCGTCGTGAATTGTAGCGTGTTCTTGCTACAAACAAGATGTATGTATAATTTTGGAATGGCAAAAAGAACGGGAGATTAGGATTGAAAACATTTCGGCGCGGCGTTCTTCAGAGGAAAGGAATCTTCTTTCGTGGTGGCGGATTTTTTTGTTGTTGCCTGTAGCAATTTCATTGGCTGTGGACATTTTGGATTCATTTTAATGTCCCTTTTTTAATATTTTTAACCCAAATATCTTATCAAATCGAATACTTGTGTCCCCCGTCTTATTTTAGTCATTACTTTTTGTTTATTGTCTGACACACTGGACACTGTTTTTCAGCGAGACGCAAACTCGGAATGCTAAACAACTTTCGAGGGGATTGGTCTCTCGCGAAAGAATGCGTTTGCCAACTGGATAGCTAGCCAGTTATCTAGCTAGCTAACGCTAAGTGTACATTGAGTGGATGCTTGAAGGGGAAAACGTAGTCGGCTAGCGAATTTATACAGTTTAAAAGTTTCGTGGTTTTTAAGCTATTTCTGGACTATATAACTAATTCGACATCATTTTACGGTAAGTGAAGTCCGTTAACGACACTTGTTATACCATAACCACTTTGTTGTAACGTGTGAGCTAGCTAGCAAACTAGCGGTTGGTGTGTGTGTGTGTTCTCGCTAACTTGCACTCTTCACAGGTGGATTTCCTTACGAAAGTGTTGGCAAGCTCACAATTACTAATGGAATGGCTTTGGCTAGTTAGCGATATCCTGTTATAGCAAACTAGATAGGTTGTTAGTTTTACAGACTGGAATATGACAATTACTATTGTTTTGTTTTCCTAAACTGCAATGTCAAATCTACCGTGTACTTTGTGTTAACTAGGTAACAACAACTCAATTAATTGCTATCTGACAATGTTTCATGCTGGCTAACGTATTGGATAACGCAGTCGTTCCATAGGCGTGACACAGATAAAGGCACGAGTCCTCTTTATTGACAATCAGTATAATGCGGAAGGAAATAAGAGGACAAAGAACTGTAAATAACGAGATTAAATGCATGTTGTTCATCACTACATTTGTCGAATACCTTCAGTTCGTGTTTTAGGACAGATGTCTTGACCTGTACTTGGCATTTTCATTAGCTTTCACCTTTACTAATACGATTAGCTAGAATCCCAGGCTAACTTCGATCTGCTGGTTTTGATCATGTATTTTAATGAGGCTAATCTCACGACGGATTTATCTGATATGGTAACCTTAGTGTTAAAAATGGAGCTATCCAATGTCATTCTAGAATGATTAACTAGCTAGACCGGAACCCTACAATGACTCTGGGATTTTAAAATGGGAGGTGAACATTTTATAAAACCATGAAGCTGTTAATTTCTTTTTAATATGCAAGCATCTATGATTTTGTATTTACCCTGGATAAGTAGGCCATTACAAGCTTTATCTGTGAGTCACCATATGCTTTGTCTATGCCAAGTAAAACCTGTCTTTTTTTGTTTAAATGACTGCTTTATGTTGCTTTTTGTGGTTAGTGAGTTTAGATAATTAGCAGGTGATGAATCTAGCTAACAAGATAAGGTTGATTCAGGGGATTGTAGGCTCTTGGTAGGCAGGCTCATCTTCACTGGATTATCAGGCTGACTACTCAGCACCAGCACACACACACTTACCCAGGCCAAACTAACACCTCAGGTTATTAGAACTGTCCAAAGGTGATCCTGTTGATTTGTCATCCTGGTAACGGGAAAATGCAAGACACGGCACAGTTCAGGTAACGCTGCTCAAGTCCTCTCATTAACAGGGTCTGTTTTTAACCCTTTCTCTCGAGTGCTGAAAATGGGGCTTGGGCGGTATACCAGGGTATTTGGAAAAAGACATGGGATGGTTTCCCAAAACAGCGATTTGAGCCAGTCACGTGTTTGTTTACAAAAAAGCACAACGAGCAAAATGGGAGCTTCGTGAGGTAAGTCACTCCTGCAGCAGAACTTAAGTGAGGAGATCAATTTACACTTGTATGCAATTCACTACTGTTTGTCAGCTATGTAGATTATAACTATTACGTTAGCTATCTTAAGATGTGCCAAATAAATTCTGTCCATCTGGTTTCTGTTAGCCTGTAAGTTTAAGCTTCTTGGTAACAGCACCATCCTCTTACAGGTAGTTTAGAATTTCATAGCAATGTACAGCAGTAGACGTGAGTGAGCATATTACACACAATGGTCCTCGGCTCCCTCTCAGATTGCATTCCTGTAGAACAGCCAATTCAAATTTGGCCCATGTTGAATTATTTGTTCTTTGACTTGGCTCATTGGTAAGATTGATTGTGCTTTTGGTTTGAGACTGACCATGGTTTTGTTGAAGTCTTGTAGGCAAAGTGTAGACTGTAGCATTTCCTTTCCTGGCATGTTCATACTGGTTACCAATGCAAGGTTTAATAAGATAAAGTGTATGAGGGTGATTTGATTGTATAATCAGATTTGACCAACCAAGCCTTGCTATAAGGAAGTGGGCCACTTGTATTTTGGCAGTGGTGGAAAAAGTACCCAATTGCCATTCTTTAGTAAAAGTAAAGATACCTTTTTTTAATAGAAAATGACTGAGGTCAAGTGAAAGAGGTCAAATCATGACGTCTGTGATTTTCAGGTCAGAAAGTCTGAGCTCTGGAAAGATGCCAGAGTTTCCGACTTGGATTGGATGACCGGTTCGCTTTTATTTTTTATTTTTGGAGTTCCCAGTTGTCTTGAATGCACTGAAGTCAGATATTTCCTAGTTCCCAGTTTTTTTGAACACGGAATAAGTCTCAGTGGAGGGTCCGCCTTTCATGGTCCCTGCTCTCTCCTTCCTTTCTTCCGATGAGGCTAACCAGAGAGAGGGGACACCGTCTTCCTTATGAAAACGCAGGGCTATCGATACACTTGACTACTCATTCATTGCAGCGCGAGTGGAAGTAGGGAGAGGCATGTTTTGTAATAATGTTGAATAAAAACAGTGACGGTGCTGAATTAAAAACTTAGACATGAACTCACGCATAAAAACAGCAGCTCTTTGCTGTATTCTTTGAGTTGCTCTCTGGTCATGGTTTTAAAAGTTATGAAATCTCATGTAGGCTGGTGTCAAACTTTGCTGTGGCCCGGGGTTGTGGAAGCTGTAGGCACAGTGATTTGTCAGTGATTTAAGCTATCTGATTGTGCCTACTGTGTGGGCCATTCGATTTAGCCACTGATCTCCCGGTAAGGCTGTTTTTTTTTTCTCATCTTCTTTTCAGACAAATGAAATGATTCAAAATGGGAACACTGCCTACCCGATGTGCAGGGCTTTTGAATCAAGTGCACCTACTGCCAACAGCGCAGGCCTTTAATGCCTTTATCATTGGCTTTTCTTCAGAAATGTTTGGTAAACGACTAAGAATGTCTTGAAGATCGCGATCGACCGATTGGTGACCACTGCTCTAGATGATAGCCAAAGCCACATGTGGCCTAAACAAAATAATCATCTGTTCTCTCTCTCATTAATTTTTATTCGAATAGAACCAATACCTCCACATTGACTCAATATGGAAGTACTCTTCCCCCATCTCAACTTTTTTGTTCACCTTTTTGTTTACTTCCTGCTTAGGGATGGGAATTGCGAGGCATCTCACGATACAGTATTATCACGATACTTAGGTGCCGATATGGTATGTATTGCAATTCATGAATGTGATTTTGTCTTTTGATATTCCAAACATATTGCTCACCATATGTCTTCTCCCGAGGGACAAGAGAACTTGTTTTCTCATGGCTTTGATCAGTCATGGTAATTAAAGTGCTGACAACGGATTGGCTCGAAATGTAAAAATATGGAGAAAGGAAGGGAAAATACTGAGTTTTGGTGCAGTTAGTCAACTAGCTCAAAATTAATATTGCGATATTGTCAAAAAGATATGGTGTATCGTCAAATAATATCCCGATATGTAACTATTGATTTAAATTATATCACTATTCCTGCTTTCATGTTCCACGAGACAAGATGTCTTGTTCTGATGGTGTTGAACAAAGAGGATATGTTCCCGACACCTGGCTGATTCAGTGACTCAGCCCGTTTTGTCTCTGAAAATAAACTCGTTAGGGCCCTACCTGTTACAATTGAAATGTTTCTATGATTATTTCATTTTCCACTTAGATTTTGAAGCCATAGGCAGGGCTTACATTAGGCTAATTGCTATTGTAGGTGAAAGTGTTACATAATGCACATTTACATTAGATAATTAGGATGGTTTCCATGCATACTATATATTTTCCCTTACCCCTCATGCTCATCATGTTCCCAAAATGACACAACAGCAGTATGTTGTGGGGATGGGGCACACAAATCCAAAATAATATATGGGATTACAAAATAGAATGCTTCTAACCGAACGAGTCACCTTGATAGTTAAAACCTATATTGATACTAACAATAAAGTGGTTCTTCAATACTTCTGCGTAATACTTGTTGGATGCGTATCTGGTGTCCAGCTGATTAGTTAAGTTGTGATATTTTCACACATCGTCATCATCAGATCTAGGAAGGAATTTTCCGAATGACTGTCAAGTGATGAACAACAGTTGTGATAGAGCATGTGATGCAACAACAGTCCAAGTGCTGAAAAAAAGTTGTTTGCGAGGAATGTCCAGAATATATTGGTGTCTCATTCATTATGCCGGTGAAGACTGTTTGGTTGGATCTAATATCCCTACCCAATTGTTGATAATCTGTTTTCTGCTTGATTTACAGCAGGTTGTCATTAGATTTAACAGAGAAAATATCAAGGTAATGATTTCATGTTTTTGTGTCTCGGATTGGACACTGCGCAATTGTGTAAAATAGACTATTGAACAACACTCAATGCTATTCCTATGAATTATTCTGGATATAATGATTACAAATTACGTAGCCTAGTGGGCTAATTCACAACATGATCTGGTAATGAAATAACATGACATTTTGTTTTCCATGTTAGACCTGCAATTTTAAACAATACAGGGCTTGAAGTAGTTTACTGGAATTGGGCCTACCTTTAAAATCAGACATTTCCTCAATTTGGTGCTTAAAGTCCTTGTAATTATTGTAGCCAATTTAGAAGTTCTTGCTCTACAATTAAAACAAAATATAAAACATTTACAGTTTTTGTGAGAGATGTGGCCGCTTTAGTTTGTTTCTCGCCGCTTTAATTGAAGGGTGTTGCGGTTAAATCACGTGTGGTTGTTATGAGGACGACAACATATGTTGGCTTCAACTTGGCTTTCCGTACACCCCGAACCTGGTTTTTGGCCACTTTCACATTATGAAAACGATTAATGCTACCGCTATTCATGGATGTATTATGTGTGCCTGCGTTGGCCACATTGGATGCAGGCATGGCGATCTTTCTATAGCCAATGTCCATATCGTTGTCACATTTTAGAACATAATAATAATTTGATTATCAATGCATTGTCAGGGTCTAAAACATGAATTATTCTTAGTGGTAATGGCCTACTTTTTCTTTTCATGCTTTTTTTTCATGCTTTTTGTGGGGATGGAGGGGTTCTATATTAGGCCTCATGTAGAATTATATAAATTATACAATTGTATAACATGAGGTCCCTGGAAATTACAAATAAGTGCTTGAAAATGTCCTTGAATTTGACTTGGTCATGTATTTATGAACACATGCTCTTTCCATTACATAGATTGACCAGGTGAATCCCTTATTCATATCACTTGTTAAATCCACTTAAATTAGTGAAGATGAAGGGACAGGTTAAATAAAGATTTTTAAGCCTTGAGAAAATGTAGATATGGATTGTGCAACTCAATATTAGGAAAGTGTTCTTAATGTCTTGTATATTCAGGCTTAGGACTATTCACTGTGTATAGGTGGAGTTATGGGTCAGTTTGCATATATTACATTTTATTCCTCTAAGTACATGTGGTACTGCATGGAAAATATATATATTTTTGTTTCAACCCATTTTGATCCCAATGTCAGCACGTTGGCCCCATTTTTATTTATAGAAAGACCCAGATATGCAATTTGTTGACACTACAACACAGTAAAGACTTGGATATGCATTATCCCGAATGCTAATCAATACAAATGTATGTTAAATTCGCTGCTCTGTTTTGCTTGTTTACAGCGGGTAATTTCTTAGGGAACTGTCAGAGGCGCTCTCGTATTGTTACATCGCCAACATTTCAAGAATAAAGTTTTATATGGGTTCTAACATGTTGGCTAAAACCTGGCCTAACTCTATTTATATTTTTATATATATATATATATTTTTTTTTCACCTTTATTTAACCAGGTAGGCTAGTTGAGAACAAGTTCTCATTTGCAACTGCGACCTGGCCAAGATAAAGCATAGCAGTGTGAGCAGACAACAAAGAGTTACACATGGAGTAAACAATTAACAAGTCAATAACACAGTAGAAACCAAAGGGGGAGTCTATATACAATGTGTGCAAAAGGCATGAGGAGGTAGGCAAATAATTACAATTTTGCAGATTAACACTGGAGTGATGAATGATCAGATGGTCATGTACAGGTAGAGATATTGGTGTGCAAAAGAGCAGAAAAGTAAATAAATAAAAACAGTATGGGGATGAGGTAGGTGAAAAAGGGTGGGCTATTTACCAATAGACTATGTACAGCTGCAGCGATCGGTTAGCTGCTCAGATAGCTGATGTTTGAAGTTATGGCTCTGCTCACAATGGCCACCAGTCCAACCATTATGCTATCATTGACTTGAATAGGGGCGCCCACTCTATTCATTCTATTTCTATGGATGTAAACCCATCTTTGATCATGCCAGTTCCTCTGGCTCGCCTGCGCAAATAACCAGCTGTGTAAGAGGATTATATAGAGAGATTTCATGTGAAATGGACTTGAATTCGCCAAGACCTCAGATTTTCCACTCAACCCAACACACTATTCTCCATTGGAAGACGTTGTGGCTATTTTTGGCAGACCCTCACATTTCTGATTTGAGGAAGATGTTGATATTGTCTTGCTTGATGACCAAGAACGTGTGTTGGGCCGTATTCAACCACCCATGCATGTCACTCAATAGTTGCAAAACAACACAGAAGAATATCAAACGGCATTTACAGAATAGGATATCGGTGGAGCAATACCAAGCTAGACACTCAGAACAAGATGTTATGTCCCTGACAATGTTGTTGTAAACACACCCCATGTATTTTCCCTTTGCCTTGCTCAGTGTTTCTATCTCTGGACATAATTGGTTGTTGTGCCTCTATTTTAGCACTCGCTCTCTCTCAACAAATAGTTCTAGATTCATTGCTTCCTCAGCATGGCAAAAAGCTGACACGGCAACAATGATGCATAGAAGTTAAAGCCCCTCTCACCAGTCAAACCTTACCGTAGTGATTTATGGCATTTTCCATGGAGCCATCTTCTGCTTCGCAATGACCTGATCTTTTCCTCCCCCTGGAAAGGAAATATTTAGACGCATCCTCCAGATCCATTACTACAGAGCAATGTGTCGGGTCTGAGTGAGTGTGTAAGTGCAATGGAATGTTTCTATTAAGATGTACGGAACCCTTTCTCTCGAGTGTTAGTGTATTCACTGGGGGGGTTGCAGAACGAGCTCGATATTGATGATTCCATCTGAAATACACTGCTAAATTATTGAACTTTCTCACTGATTGGTAAAATGTGTTGTGATATTGACTAGAAAGACATGACTTTGCAATAAAAATTTGCAGCAAAATGGGAGCTTCGTGAGGTAAGTCACTCCTGCAGCAGAACTTAAGTGAGGTGATCAATTTACACTTGTATGAAATTCAGGACTGTTTGTCAGCTATATAGATTATAACTAAGTTAGCTATCTAAGATATGCCAAATAAATTCTGTCCATCTGTTTTCTGTTAGCATGCCAGTTTAAGCTTCTTGGTAACAGCAGCAAAGACAATCCCCTTCTGGATTAAGATCCCTGCTGCTTAATGTTTGTTTTGAGTGTGTGCTGTGTTTTTGAGATACCTGCATAACTTTATGAGTTGGGTGTTCTATCCTAACCGTAAATGTTTACATGCGCTCATTAGCATTTACCTAGCATCCGCTATGAGAATGCCTTAGTACTTGTTAGCATTCTGTTATGTGACATTTCTGGGACAATTGTTACTTTTGACAAAAAATGGGGCAGGATGTTTGTGACTCACAGAGTTGGTAGGGTTTCAGAGTCAGACTTGTTGATCAATCACTGTGGGTGGGACTTAGATTAGACTAGTTTTTCCAACTAGATTACTCCTCTACCCTTTGAATTTGTGACAACTAAATCTAGTCTACTCTTTCAACCATTTTCAGGGGAAGAACCCTAGACCCTTGCCAGATTGTGCGCCCCATTTTTATACAAAGTCAGAAGCCCAAGGATAGACCTACATGTTTGATTGAAAAATTCAGCAGGTGTTAAACGTGCTTTGCTACACAGAAAGCAGCAGTTGACTACTCCGTTGTCGACAATTTTAATCAAATCAGTAGGCCTATCAATATACAGTGGCAAGAAAAAGTATGTGAACCATTTGGAATTACTTGGATTTCTGCATAAATTGGTCATAATTGGATCAGATCTTCAATTAAGTCACAACAATAGACAAAGTCTGCTTGATCTAATTAAACACACACAATTATATCTCTTCATTGTATGTGAACCCTTGGATTTAAAAACTGGTTGACCCTCCGTTTGCAGCAATAGCCTCAACCAAATGTTTTCTGTAGTTGCGAATCAGACCTGCACAATGGTCAGGAGTAATTTTTAACCATTCCTCTTCACAAAACTGTTTCGTTTCAGCAATATTCTTGGAATGTATGGTGTGAACCACTCTCGAGGTCATGCCACAGCATCTCAATCGGGTTGAGGTCAAGACTCTTGTTAAAGCCATTTTGTTGTTGATTTACTTCTGCATCCCGTTACATCACCCAACTTCAGTTGAGCTTCTATTTGCAGACAGACAGCCTTACATTCTCTTTCAAAATGTCTTGATAAACATTGGAATATTTTTTTTCTGTCTGATGGCTGTCCAGGCCCTGAGGCAGCAAAGCAGCCCAAACCATGATGCTTCCTCCACCATAATTTACAGTTTGTCTGTCCACAGAATATTTTGCCATTTAGTGCTGTGGAACATCCAGGTGCTCTTTTGAGAACTTCAGACATGCAGCAATGTCTTTTTTTGGGGGGGCAGTAGTGGTGTCCTATGAACATCATTCTTGTTTAGTTTTTACGTATTGTAGACTCGTCAACAGAGAAGTTAGCATGTTCCGGAGATTTCTGTAAGTCTTTAGCTGATACTAGGATTATTTTTAACCTCATTGAGCCTTCTTGTGCTGTGCTCTTGCAGTCATCTTTGCACAACGGCCACTGCTAGGGAGAGTAGCAACAGTGCTGAACCTTCTCAATTTATAGACAATTTGTCTTACTGTGGACTGATGAACATCAAGGCTTTTAGAGATACTTTTGTAACCCTTGCCAGCTTTATGCAAGTCAACAATTCTTAATCTTAGGTCTTCTGAGATCTCTTGTTCAAGGCATGGTTCACATCAGTCAATGCCTTTTGTGAATGGCATACTCAAAATTTAAGTATTTTATTATTTATTTTTTTACAGGGCAGGGCAGCTCTAAACAACATCTCGAATCTCGTCTCATTGATTCGACTTCTGGTTAGCTGACTCCAATTACCTTTTGGAGAAGTCATTAGCCTAGGGGTTCACATACTTTTTCCAACCTATACTTTGAATGTTTAAATCATGTATTCAATATAGACAAATACAATTTGTGTTATTAGTTTAAGCACACTGTGTTTGTCTATTGCTGTGACTTAGTGGAAGTTCCGATAACATTTTGACCAATTGATGGAGAAATCCAGATAATTCCAAAGGGTTCACATGCAAGAAAAAGTAACTGTATTTAGTACCATAAAGTATTATGACATGCGTTTATAACCTTCAATGTTTTATCATATTTTGGACCAGAATGCAGCTTTCTACTACCTATCGTTCTTGCATTGAGGATTCAACATCTTCCTTTTTGAATTTTTTATTTGTATAATTTTTTTTACCCCTTCCCAGTTTCGTGAAATCCATCTGGTAGTTAGTCTTATCCCATCACTGCAACTTCCGCACGGACTCGGGAGGAGCGAAGGTCGAGAGCCATACGTCCTCCGAAACACGACCCTGCCAAGCCGCACTGCTACTTGACACACTGCTCACTTAAACCGAAAACCAGCTGCACCAATGTGTCGGAGGAAACACACCGTACAAACCCTCCCCTAACCCGGATGATGCTGGGCCAATTGTGCGTCTCCCGTTTATTGGCTGCAACACAGCCCGGATCGAACCCGGATCTGTAGTGACGCCTCAAGCACTGCAGTGCCTTAGACCGCTGCGCCACTTGGGAGGCCTCCAGATTCAACATCTTCATCTGTTTTCATAAATTATTAGGGAGCCAAATCAATGGCTCTCTCAATGCAATTTGGTTCAGTTCATCAATGATCTGTTCAGAAGGAGACATTAGTTAGAAAACTATCCATCACTAGGCTACACCGATGAGTCACTGGAAAGTCTTGACATGGGATTCAAATCCTAGGAAAATACAAACAAGATCATTTGGTTTTATTTTGTCCCAATGCGATTACATGGACATATGACTACGCTGTATGATTTATGAATATCAAAGGGATGAAGGAGATTGACACCTTTTTGTAAACACGAGCTGTTCTGTCATCAATCAAAGAACAGTAAATGGCCTGTGCGTGTGACTTCGTGGCTGGCTATAGGCCTATGAAACACAACAGAAAAAAAGAATGTGCCACACAACAATTAAGTGGATTTCAACTCATTGTTACATAAATTCACTCACATGAGACTAGTGTTGTCACGATACCAGACTTTTGACTTTGATGTATGCATTAGCCTAATGAATCAATTATACAATGTAACACAATGGTATCTCTATTGATTAACTGGGTAAATCAAGATGTAGCCTAGGCCTATTCACAATACAGGTGAATGCATATTCAATAGGAGTGTGCATGCATTGAGTTATTGAGGTTGTTTTGGCTGATGTCATTTGTATCCCTATGAAAATCTCTTTCTCTTCCATTTGTGACTTATTTTAATGTACTGATCAACAACCTTTGTATAGAAGTACCTTATTTTATTATAGTGTGCGCTGTAACCAGTAATGACGTCATTAACGAGGCAAGAGTGTGGCCCATCGGAGTCCTATTCTCTCTCTCACATGCATACCAACAGGGAGAATCTCAATTGCATACTCCTTGCAGCCTCCTCATTCTCAAAATCCATTGGATGAGGAAGCCAATTTTGTGCAGCTGAGGGATAGACATTTTTATATAAATGACACATCTAATTTTATTTATTTGTTGTCCTATCATGATGGAATGGTCCCCAACCCTATACCCTAGACACCCACCTGAGCGACCCATACACTAAAGAAGTCCTTATCTGTTTTATGAACTCCCTGTAAGTTGGCTATATGCAGCCAAAACATAAAGAGGACTGTGGACAGAGGCCTACTGAGCAGTACAGCCCCCTCAAGATTCTGAGCCTGCCTGGAAGGGTTGGTTCTACCAAGCCAGATCCCACTGATGGGAGAGCATAATATACAAGGACGTTCTCAAAGCTGCTAATGACAACCTTGTACCTAGCCGGTGGGGATTCCGGTTGTGGCAGTGCTGGCAACACTGGCTGCAGTAACCCATGGGGAGGTGGTCACATTCAGACAATCAGCGAAGGGGCATATTATTGTGACCCTGGTGGCACAAAATAAAGATCTGAGAGGCTTGGGAAAATGGTTACAATGGGGGGGGGGGGTGTTTTTTTTCAGGGGAAGGGGTGGTATCTGATCTCATCACCTAGGACTTGACATTGGTAAATCAAATCTCCCCATTTCTGCTCAATCCTGCGTGCTTTCTCAAACAGCTTTAACTATATGCATTTGTAAATCAAGTCCTTCCTTGAGTTGGGCTCTGGTATGTAACAACCGTTGAGCATCTGAGCTTGTAGTTGATTGTGGGGAGAGGGGTTTTGTGTGTGTGTGTGTGTGTGTGTAGCCCACATCTGTTGCTAGGGGGTCAGGATGTTAGGGACAATATCTGCTTGAGAAAAATGTAATGCAATGGCAATCCTGATTTTATAGGTAACAATCAAATCCAATTTTTATATGTCACATGCGCCGAATAAAACTTAGTGAAAACTTGCAAGCAACAACTCAGTTTTAAGAAAATGCCTATATAAAAAAAGAAGTAAGAAGAATAACGTAGTCTGGGTAGCCATTTGATTAGCTGTTCATGGACCTAGACTTGGTGCTCTGGTACCGCTTGCCGTGTGGTAGGGCCTTCCTCTGACACCGTCTGGCCTACGGGTCCTGGATGGCAGGAAGCTTGGCCCCTGTGATGTACTAGGCTGTACGCACTACCCTCTGCAGTGCCTTGCGGTCGGAGGCCGAGCAGTTCCCATACCAGGCAGTGATGCAACCAGTCAGTAAGCTCTCGATGGTGCAGCTGTAGAACCTTTTGAGAATCTCAAGACCAGGATGCTCCCAATGGTAGAACTTTTTGTTTGAATTTTACCCCCTTTTCTCCCCAATTTTGTGGTATCCAATTGTTAGTAGTAACTATCTTGTCTCATCGCTACAACTCCCGTACGGGCTCGGGAGAGACGAAGGTCCTCCGAAACACAACCCAACCAAGCCGCACTGCTTCTTAACACAGCGCGCATCCAACCCGGAATCCAGCCGCACAAATGTGTCGGAGGAAACACCGTGCACCTGGTTAGCTGGCACTGCACCCGGCCCGCCACAGGAGTCACTAGTGCGCGATGAGATCCCTACCGGCCTAACCCGGACGACGCTAGGCCAATTGTGCGTCGCCCCATGGACCTCCCGGTCGCGGCCGGCTGCGACAGAGCCTGGTCTCGAACCCAGAGTCTCTGATGGCACTGCGATGCAGTGCCCTAGACCACTGCGGCACCCGGGAGGCCAGCTGTAGAACTTTTTGACGATCTGAGGACCCATGCCAAATCTTTTCAGTCTCCTGAGGGGGGAATAGGCATTGTCATGCCCTCTTCACGACTGTCTTGGTGTGTTTGGACCATGATAGTTTGGTGATATGGACACTAAGGAACTTGAAGCTCCCAACCTGCTCCCCTACAGCCCCTTTGATGAGACTTTGGGTGTGTTCGGTCCTCCTTTTCCTGTAGTCCGCAATCATCTCCTTTTGTCTTGATCACTTTGAGGGAGAGGTTGTTGTCCTGGCACCACCAGGCCTCCTCCCTATAGGCTGTCGCGTAGTTGTAGGTGATCGGGCCTGCCACCTGTGTCGTCAGCAAACTTATAGATGGTGTTGGAGTCATGCTTGGCCATGCAGTCATGGGTGAACGGGGAGTACAGGAGGTGAGGGGCCCTGTGTTAAAGATCAGTGTGGCAGATGTGTTGGTACCTACCCTTATCACCTGGGGGTGGTCCGTCGAAGTCCAGGATCCAGTTGCAAAGGAAGGTGTTAGCTTAGTGATGAGCTTTGAGGGCACTATGGTGTTGAACGCTGAGCTGTAATCAATGAATAGCATTCTCACATACAGTTGAAGTCGAAGGTTACATACACTTAGGTTGGAGTCATTAAAACTCATTTTTCAACCAGTCCACAAATAATTTTGGCAAGTCGGTTAGGACATCTACTTTGTGTGACACAAGTCATTTTTCCAACAATTGTTTATTTCACTTATAATTCACTGTATCAAAATTCCAGTGGGTCAGAAGTTTACATACACTAAGTTGATTTTTGAAAATGATGTCATGGCTTTAGAAGCTTCTGATAGGCTAATTGACATAATTTGAGTCAACTGGAGGTGTACCTGTGGATGTATTTCAATACCTACCTTCAAACTCAGTGCCTCTTTGCTTGACATCATGGGAAAATCAAAAGAAATTAGCCAAGACCTCTGAAAAAAAATGGTAGAACTCCACAAGTCTGGTTCATCCTTCATTCTTGGGAGCAATTTCCAAACGCCTGAAGGTACCACGTTCATCTGTACAAACAATAGTACTAAAGTATAAATGCCATGGGCCAACGCAGCCATCATACCGCTCAGGAAGGAGATGCGTCTCCTAGAGATTAACGTACTTTGGTGCAAAAAGTGCAAATCAATCCCAGAACAACAGCAAAGGACCTTGTGAAGATGCTGGAGGAAACAAAAAGTATCTATATCTACAGTAAAACGAGTCCTATATCGACATAACCTGAAAGGCCGCTCTGCAAGGAAGAAGCCACTGCTCCAAAACCGTCATAAAAAGGCCAGACCACGGTTTGCTACAGCACATGGGGACAAAGAGCGTACTTTCTGGAGAAATGTCCTCTGGTCTGATGAAACAAAAATAGTACTTTGTACTGTTTGTACTGTTTGGCCATAATGATCATTGTTATGTTTGGAGGAGAAAGGGGGAGGCTTGCAAGCTGAAGAACGCTATCTCAACCATGAAGCACGGGGGTGGCAGCAGCATGTTGTGGGGGTGCTTTGCTGCAGGAGGGACTGGTGCACTTCACAAAATAGATGGCATCATGAGGGAGGAAAACGATGTGGATATATTGAAGCAACATCTCAAGACATCAGTCAGATAGGTAAAGCTTGGTCGCAAATGGGTCTTCCAAATGGACAATGACCCCAAGCATACTTCCAAAGTTAAACTTAAGGAAAACAAAGTCAAGGTATTGGAGTGGCCATCACAAAGCCCTGACCTCAATCCTATAAAAATTTGTGGGCAGAACTGAAAAAGCGTGTGCTAGCAAGGAGGTCTACAAACCTGACTCAGTTACACGAGCTCTGTCAGGAGGAATGGGCCAATATTCACCCAACTTACTGTGGGAAGCTTGTGGAAGGCTACCTGAACCGTTTGACCCAAGTTAAACAATTTTAAAGGCGGTGTTACCAAATACTAATTGAGTGTATGTAAACTTCTGACCCACTGGGAATGTGATGAAAGAAACAAAAGCTGAAATCATTCTCTACTATTATTCTGACATTTCACATTCTTAAAATAAAGTGGTGATCCTAACTGACCTAAGACATGGCATTTTTACTATGATTAAATGTCCCGGAATTGTGAGAAACTGATTTTAAATGTATTTGGCTAAGGTTTATGTTAACTTCCGACTTCAACTGTTGATGTTCATTTTGTCCAGGTGGGAAAGGGCGGTATGGAGTGCAATGGAAATTGCATCATCTCTGGATCTTTTGGGGCGGTATGCAAATTGAGTTAGTCTAGGGTTTCTGGGATAATGGTGTTGTGAGCCATGACCAGCCTTTTTTAAAGCACTTCATGGCTACAGATGTTAGTGCTACGGGTCAACATTATTACGCATATTCATTGTTAATGATGGAAATGAAGATATTCAACCATCTGGGTGTAGTGTTTTAATCACTACTGATGGGTTCTGGCTTCTAAACTTGAAATCCTTGTTCGTGGGACTGAGGGAGAGAAGGGGAATGCAGAATGTTTACATTCTGTCCGAACATGTTATTATTTGACATCAGGTTTCCTATGGAAAGGAGAAGGTCCACAGTCTGGTACAAGTCAACAGGACAGCCATGAGTTGGGGAGGAGTGATGAATTTGGGCCGAGGTCAGATGAAGTGAGAAAGAGCACACATCACTGAAGTCCTGTCTAGCATCAGAGATGTATTGGCTGTCCAGATGTGTAAGGAGACTCTGCATATGAAGGTTTTTAAATAACTGCTTGTGTGCATATGTCTTTCTGTTCAGCTGTCTGACCCATTGGGTGAATAAACTTGGTTTGAGCTTTTTCTAGTTGTCTGTTAGTTTTTAACTCTGTTTTATTTATAACCCTATTTATAAAGCAAATTGAGTTGAGAGCATTGGAAAGGCTTTTAGCAGTTGATCTGCTTCTATTCTGTGGGTGGCACTGTGTGCTCTTTTTGAAGGATGTGTCCTGGCCTCTCATGGGGGGAGTGGGGCGGTCACTGGGAGGACATCCCATCTTGGGATGGCAAGGGGCTTTAGCGGGTGGAATAGTGGAGAACAATTGGAGGGTTACTTAGTAGCAATGCTAATATGGTACAGCTTTATGGACACTCAATCACTACAGTGTGGTACTTTTTAATGGTACATTTACAAACATATATTATGAAATAGATTTGAAACTTGTATCTCATTATGGTAATTGGTGAAATAAGTACAGCCAGTTGTAATAAATTGTAAATAAAAAAAGAGAGAACTATAGTGAAAGACTAACAATATTTCCCTGGCTTAAAGAAGTAATATAGCTATTGTTTACAGGAAACTCATTCAACAATTTTAGATGAAGTTGTGTGGAAAAAGGACTAGGGGGTGAAATAATTCTCCCATAGGCAAATAAACTCTAAAGGGGTGATGTTCATTAACAGTCATTTTGATCAGAATGTGCTTGTCGAAACCGATCCGAATGGTAGATGGATTATTTTAAATATATTACTGGGCCATAAACGGATATGGCTCATTAACCTTTACGGACCAAATAATAATGACCCACGTTTCTTTGAAAAGTTCTACACTACAGTTCAAGAGTTTGTGGTCACTTAGAAATGTCTTGTTTTTGATAGAAAAAAACACAATTTTGTCCATTTAAAATAACATCAAATTGATCAGAAATAGTGAAGACATTGTTAATGTTGTAAATGACTATTGTAGCTGGAAACAGCAGATTATCGACATAGGCTTCAAGAAGCCCATTCTCAGCAACCATCACTCCTGTGTTCCAATGGCACTTTGTGTTAGCTAATCCAAGTGTATCAGTTTAAAATGCTAATTGATCATTAGAAACCCTTTTGCAATTATGTTAGCACAGCTGAAAACTGTCATGCTATTTAAAGAAGCAATACATCTGGCCTTCAGACTAGTTGAGTATCTGGCGCATCAGCATTTGTAGGTTTGATTTACAGGCTCAAAATGGCAAGAAACAAAGGACTTTCTTCTGAAACTTGTCAGTTTATTCTTGTTCTGAGAAATGAAGAACAGCGCAAACTGGCTCTAACCAGAATAGATAGAGGAGTGGGAGGCCCCGGTCCACAACTGAGCAAGAGGACAAGTACATTAGTGTCTAGTTTGAGAAACCGTCGCAAGTCCTCAACTGGCAGCTTCATTAAATAGTACCCGCAAAACGCCAGTCTCAACGTCAACAGTGAAGAGGCGACTCCGGGATGCTGGCCTTATAGAGGAGGAACCTCTTGATGCAGTTAAAGCCGTTATGTCTGGGAAAACAGGGCTCGATGGCATACCAGTGGAGGTATATCTAACTTTTTTTTTTATATATACTCAGTGGACCGTTAATAGCATGTTTTAACCACTCCTATGTAAATGGTAGATTATCGGACACTCAACAAGGTCTGATTTCATTATTACTGAAACAGGATACAAGTGGTAAATATAAAGATCCAGTCCATTTAAAAAATTGGAGGGCCCTTACATTTCAGTGTTGTGATAAAATGTATAGCGCATAGAATTAAAAAGGCATTGTCGGATATTATATATATTTTTTACATGGACGATACGTAGAAGTTATTATAAAATAATACTGGAAACAATAGAACACTATGAAAAATCTGGGAAACCAGGCCTGCTGGCTTTGAAAAGGCTTTTGATAAAGTATGACTGGAGTTTATATATAAAAGCCTGGAACATTTCAATTTTGGAGAATCTCTTTTAAAATGGATTACAGTCATGTATGGTAACCCTAGGTGTAAAATAGTAAATAATGTCTACTCAGAAAGTTTTAAACTGTTGAAGTAAAACAAGGTTGTCCATTATCGGCGTATCTATTTATTATGGCCATCGAAATGTTAGCTATTAAAATCGGATCCAACAATAATGGAGGCATGGGCCAAAATACCAGCAACAGTGTGTGAAAATCTTGTGAAGACTTACAGAAAACGTTTGACCTCTGTCATTGCCAACAAAGGGTCTATAACAAAGTTTTGAGAAACTTGTTATTGACCAAATACTTATTTTCCACCATAATTTGCAAATTAATTAATTAAAAATCCTACAATGTGATTTTCTGGATTTTTTTTTCTTCTAATTTTGTCTGTCATAGTTGAACTGTACCTATGATGAAAATTACAGGCCTCATCTTTTTAAGTGGGAGAACTTGCACAATTGGTGGCTGACTAAATACTTTTTTGCCCCACTGTATCCCATTTGACCTATTTTCTTATTTTCCTACACCAAGCAAACAGTTATTTAAATTATATGAGCAAAACATATTCAATTTTATTTGTAATGGTAAGCCAGATCAAATTAAACGGGCCTATTTTTATAATTTAATATGAATTCAGAGGGCAGAAATTATTAAATATTAAAGCATTAGACCTCTCACTTAAATCTGAACTGGTTCTCTAGAAAATTAATAAGAAATTAAAAAGAATGTCTCACCCCATGTTCAAGAATGGATTTTCCCCCTTTATTCAGATTACACTTTCAGGAAGGAAATCATCTCCCCAAATATTGCTTAAAAAAAAAAACAAGCCATAGAAAGTTAGTTGCAATTTCAATATAATCCACCAAGAAAGAAAACCGATCTAATATTGTGGTTAAATTCAAATATACCAATGGGTAAAAATATTTTTTATAAAAATGTATCTTTGGAAATTATATCATAAATAGGACTAGTGGAGTTAGGTCACACATGCAGCAAAACTCAAAATTACAACCAACTAATTGCAGCATTACTGCAAAAATGGAAGTATTCCGTATGTGTTATTCCATAATTTTGATGTCTTCACTATTATTCTACAACGTGGAAAATAGTAAAAATAAAGAAAAACCATTGAATGAGTAGGTGTCCAAACTTTTGACTGGTACTGTATAACAAAAAAATCAAACATTTTAAATATAAATGCAACATATCAAGTGTTCGTTTCATGAGCTGAAATAAAAGATCCCAGAAATGATCCATACTCACAAAAACCCTATTTCCCTCAAATTTTGTGTGCACAAATTACATTTTGATTCAGTGTATCTATCACCCATTTATCTGCTTCCTGTGACAGCAGCTTTGGAACCATTGGATTTTTCTATCTGCGTCCTTAAGAATAAGCACAAGTCTGCTCTCTCTCCCACACTCCCTCTCTCTTTAATCTGAATTACTTTAGAAATGACATTGAAACCCCATTCATCATCTATAGGGAGTAGGGCCTGGCCTTTACGACTGCTAATGTATAAATGTCCCCCCTGTAGCACATCTGTGACTGTTCCCCTGTGGCTCCTCTCTAGAAATGGGGCCTATTTCAGTCATTTTGGCTTTGACATTGTCAAGTTCACTGTCCACCCCTTTCACTGATTCCCCTTTGTTCAACTCATCAACAGCCAGTTAACTGACATTTCTCAAACTGGAAGTCATCAGGAGGCCCAAGAGAATGCTTTTATCTCTGTGTTCACTGGGTTGTGTGGCTTTGTCAACAAAACCAATACATATGCATAGTGTGACACCATGACAGTTACTTTTTGCTCCCTGTCTCAGTGGGCTGCAGTGTCCGTGGGGGATTTTGTCCCAGCACTAGGTCTCAACAATTAGTTGATTAGTAAAAACAGGTGGTATAGGCTAGCGCTAAGCTCGACGTGGACAAAAGCCTGCATACACTCACAGGGTTGAGAGTAGAGAAGCACGATATATCGGTGAACATACCATAATTGCTAGAAAATGCCAACATCGGTATCGGCCGATGTCTAGTTTAACACCCGATGTGCAAAACCGATGTCAAAGCCGACATGCGCACCTATATAACGTAGGTACATTACGTAATGACGCCACGTAAAATGTTACGCTATACGTGCAACACAGCATTCCTAAAGTAGCCCACAATGTCTACTGTGTGGATCGAGCAGTCAACAAGTCAAGCAGTCATTTGAAAGAGTAAAATTTTAGCGAGACAACTCCAAAGGCAAAATCCATTAAATCCAAGATCACGGGATTCATTGTCCTTGACAATCAACCGTTCTCTGTCGTGGGTGATGTGGACTTTCGCCGCCTGGTCGAGCCCCGGTACACACTACCAAGTACAATATTTAGTCCGATGTTGCCCTAACAGAGTTGCACAGTAATAGAGTCACTGCTATTAGCTTCACAACATGCATTCTATGGAACCCCGTTTTGGGTCTTTGCGTATCAAAAAAGATGCAGTCGCACTGTCAAAGCTACAAAATAATCTGCAAGCACCCGCCACGAAAGATGTGTTTATAATTTCCGAGTTGGTAATAAAGCATCTTTTGTTTGACCGCAACTTCTGGGGTAGCTAGCTTTGTACCTAGCTAGCACCAATACAACCAGCCTGAAAACAATGACCAGTAGAAATTGCAGTCATTTTCATTATTCTTATCAATGATTTTGGAATCCTTGTAAGTATTAGCTAGGTTGCCACTTGTTGTTCGCCTATTGAAATTGAACTTCAGTTCATGAAAATAAATAGCTATCCAGCTACTTAACCCCGTTTCTCAAAGCTAACGTTATAAGCCGCCAGCTAGCGTCATCTGGCTAGTGAGGCTTGACAGGACGGGTTATCTGTTGTGGAGCTAGCCACAATAAGGATTAGGCACAATAGTGGAATTTGTTGTTTGCCTTCAAAATAAAATGATATTTTTTGACACGTAAAGACCCAAACGGCGTTCTTTCGAAATCCTGGTTGAGAGTGAAATGAACAACGAAACAGCACAGCAAGTAAGTGAAAGAAATAGGTTTGATAATGTTTTACTGGTAATGGGGACATACGTAAATGCCAACAAAATCATTTTTTGGTGTGTAACCTTTTTATATAACTAGGCAAGTCGGTTAAGAACAAATTCTTATTTACAATGACGTCCTACCCCGGCCAAACCCGGGCGACGCTGGGCCGATTGTGCGCTGCCCTATGGGACTCCCAATCACAGCCAGATGTGATAGAGCCTGGATTCGAACCAGGGACTGTAGTGACGCCTCTTGCACGGAGACACATTGCCTTAGACCGCTGTGTCCGTGCGTGTTAACTATTTAACTGTACTAGAATGCTTAAAAGGCCACTAAAATGTTTCTGTTAACGGTATCGTTTTTTTTTTTTTTTTTTTGCAAGGAAAATATTGGTTATCGGCCAAAAATTGTCATGCAATTTTCTCATTGCTGTGGGCAGGTGGTTGTGTTCGGGTTGCCGAAGGAGGAAAGAGCAATCAACATTTTAAAAAGGTTTTCATTTTGTGTGCCAAGTCAGCAGGGATGAAAACGGTTGTTTGGTTAGTGAGGATAGAGCCTTGTTCTCTGTAGGACTCGGACACATGATGGTGTTAAACACCGGTCACTCCGCTCAGGCCCAACGGAAACCCTGGGTCAGACCAGGACAGCTCATCTACAGTCATTGACCCGTATGTTGCTGAGGAGACTGGGCTGTTTGATTAAAATGGCCAACAGCAGGATTCTATACAGTAAAAAACGGTAAGTTTATTGATAGGCCTATGTCTGAGCAGATAAGTGAAAAGCGGCCGATTTAGCACTATAGTTTTCTCAGAAATATTGATGCTAACATTAAATGGCGGCCCATTTTTTGCAATTCTGGGCTTCCTTTGGGTGTGCTTTACCGTAAGTGTCTTTTGTAAGACATTTCAGAGAGCGATACTGGGACAAAAATGGAGAAGAGAATTTGATTTGTTTGTATACAGAAATGAGCCATTGAGGCATTGAGAGATTTGTTTGTCTGTTTGTAGGAGATAATGATGTGTGTTAGAGGGGTGAAAGCCTTGGTAGCTGTACACAAGTTGTTGTTGAAAGAGGCAACACAAAATCCCCTTCACTTGGCTGTGTTGGGCTAAATGAACCATTATCTCAGATGACAGTGTCAGAACTAACCATTAGATTGATGTGATGACTCCTAGTTCCATTCCTCCTCTTATCATCTCACACCTTTCTGAATCTGTGCATGATCTCATTTTCAATAGACTGTGTGCAATGATGTTGAATTCAGCATCTTGTGCTGAATATTCTGTTTGATGTGCTGGTTGTTTGTTTGCCATCGCTCGCCACACCATCCAATTATGCCTCAATGCGCATTTTGAAAAGTAGCCAGTAGCCCGTTTAATTTCAGCCAAAAACCCATTCTTGGTAGGCGATTCGCAATATTTTGTTGACTTTATAATATAACCCTAATATTTGTTGTGAGGTGTCAGTTTGTGAAACATTTGACATGCCAGTCTGTCAAATTGAACTCACATCTGTGCACTCTGCCTCTCCCTACTAATTTGCCTGCCTCTGTGACCCACTTTAGAGAACATCTGTCTCACTCACTCCCTCTCTCTCCCTTCCTCCCCTTTTCACTACTACTGCATAGCTGTTACATATTCACAAACCCACATCCTTATTTTATATGGAGTGCCTACACAGAGAGACAATCTAGGAGCATATTTATGCATAAGCACACCACAATATTACATGTAGCTGAAACACGTGCCAGGAATGACAGACAGGCCTATGCGGTACACACTGCGTCCATTGTAATGGTGGCTATGTCCTGCTCTTCCCCTCACCACACTGTGTCCTCCACTGCTCCAGTCTTTCCCTGTGTATGTGAGGGTGTCTGCTAGGTGCAGGTCAGGCAGACAGGCTCTTATTCACTTCACAGCACACCAGAGGGAGAGTACTACAGTAACCCCATTGTACTTGTGAGTGTGCACCTACGAGTGGTGCATACGTGAGTTCTTGTGTTTTTGCATATATATGCACTGTGTGTGTATTCTGTAGGCCTATAAATGGATGCTGCGTGTGTGTGGCCACAGTAAATCCTTAATACATGACAGACATAAAAGCTCTCCGGAGGAAGTGGAGCAGAATGTAATAAGTGGCGATGATGCAGCCCAATAGTGTGCTCAGCTGACTGTGTGCAATTAAAACCCCTCACACACATACACACACTCCGTTGGGCTGCACTGTAGCTCCATTGTGCTGTATCGGCACAGGGATAGTCGGGGGGTGGGGATGAGCCCAGGGCTGATTTGGGTTTGTGTCAGATCAGCTGGCAAGGCCACGGGCCGCAATGACATGAACAGGCAGACAATACTGGCCTGATGTAGGGCATGCTACGCTGGGCCAAGAGGAATGATCATTATCATCCCGGGGTTTTATTTGCATCAAAAGGCCACGGGCCACAATGACATGAACAGGCAGACAATACTGGCCTGATGTAGGGCATGCTACGCTGGGCCAAGAGGAATGATCATTCAGATCAGCTGGCAAGGCCACGGGCCACAATGACATGAACAGGCAGACAATACTGGCCTGATGTAGGGCATGCTACGCTGGGCCAAGAGGAATGATCATTATCATCCCGGGGTTTTTTCTGCAGCAAAAAGGGGCTTAGGTAGTGGGCTGTTTTTTGTGTGCCAATTTCCTTAAGTTCTACAGACTTATCCATGTAGCTGAGAAAATTGAACAGTTTTTTAAAGCTAATTTTCTGCAACTCTATGCATTTTGCAATGGCTAATGCTGTTATTTATCTAATAATCAATTCTGCTAAATTGTTATGGGAATTTTTCAATTCTTTATTTTAGTGTTTGTTAGTTCTTAACGATTATATTATTTACAAATATCTAGGTCCACTATATCTTCTACATACTTAATATCTGCTTTAAGTTTACACTGAAAGGGTTTTTCCACCCCCCAAAATGTATACTTTCAATGGCAGAAATATCCATGTGTACTGTTTGAGCCCCATCCTGTGTGGATGTTCTACACTGTGTAGTGTCTATCCACAGTATGGACCTTACTGGCTACACTCTAGTCTACACTAGGCTGTGTATTTTAATGCTACTTTATTCCTGTGGCTTTCCAAGAGGTGTTTGGATATATTTTCATAATGTAGTTTAGGATAAAGCATCCTTTAGCCCCAATCTTGACAGAACATACAGCTAATCTAGCAATGTTTTTTGAGATGACAAACCACATACAGTGCCTTGCGAAAGTATTCGGCCCCCTTGAACTTTGCGACCTTTTGCCACATTTCAGGCTTCAAACATAAAGATATAAAACTGTATTTTTTTGTGAAGAATCAACAACAAGTGGGACACAATCATGAAGTGGAACGACATTTATTGGATATTTCAAACTTTTTTAACAAATCAAAAACTGAAAAATTGGGCGTGCAAAATTATTCTTATTTATTTTATTATTTATTAATTTGTATGTTTTAAGTTTATTGTAGAATTTCAATTTGTGGGGGGGTCACAAAAGTCCATTTGCAAAACGACACCAAATTAAATGTAGACCTATGCACTGCCTCAGAGCTTTCAGTTAAGAACAAATTCTTATTTACAATGACGGCCTACCGGGGAACAGTGCCTTGTTCAGGGGCAGAACGACACATTGTCAGCTCGGGGATTCAATCCAGCAACCTTTCGGTTACTGTCCCAACGCTCTAACCACCAGGCTACCTGCCACCCCAGCTTCAGAGTGGGGGATGGTGAAATCCTGGACACCTAGTGTTACTATGAGCTCTTTTTCAAAAGCCTTACATCAGACTCTCCTATCTTTCTCCATATTGGTTTAAGTAGATAAAGATAACTTGGCTCAGATAATCCTGCCTAATCAGGGTTTTTTTCTGCATAGAAAAAACAACTAAATTGTAAACCTAAATGACTAAAACCAGATATGTAGAAAAGATAATGGACCTATATATTTTTTATGAGACCATCTTTGAGAACTAGCAATCCCTAAAAGAAAAGCTAGACAGCCAGGGAGAATCAAAAATTCATGGCATGGGGCCCCCGTTGATTTTGTTTTAATGTTTGAGTCACTCAGATAGCATAAACTGTAGAATTGCAGGAAATTACATTTTTCTCTCCACCGCATGACAAAATGTGTAGAATTGCATGAAAGTAGCTTTAAAAAACGGCCAACAGGGGGGCCTCTAAAATGTAAAAATCCTACTAATAATATATGGGTAATGGGCCAATAACAGGTCATTTAGTCTTAACGCTTAGATTGACAAGATTTACCGTAAGTGCATCTGTACTTAACACAGCAAATCTGCTTATTCCCTTCTCCAGATAAGCACCTGTGCTGCTGTTGGGTCTCTCACCTGCCATCAGCTGGGATCCAGGGGCCTAGGTCATAAATGACAAGGTAAGAAAAGCATTGCAGTGTAGACCGCCCATGTTTGTATTTTCCTGTTTACTATAGTCAACATTCCCGATTTGCTGGTTAAAGCCATGTGTGGCTACGATAAGTCATACAGAGATGATAAGCAACCTACTGGGCTTGACCTTGATCCGTGCTCTGTACAACATGGCTCTGGATAACATCGTGACTCTGAACAATGGTGGCATTGAATAATAAAGAAGCGTTTTTTGGACAACCTCCATTTGTTATCCAAGTGCCTACCTTTCCCAGATCCTTCCTGTAACAATGCAATCCAGGGATTCTCTATAGCCTAGTCTGCATAGCTAGGGCCTCATAAAATCAGTGTTAACAGAATCCAGGCATTAAAACAGAATTCAACAATATTTAACTATTTGTTGAACTTAGTAGGAAATCCGTTGTATTGAAGTTATTAGAAAATTAATTCATTTTCTAAATATACCAGTGCGGTGTCAATGTGCAGGGGTATAAGGTAATTGAGGTAGCCATGTACATATATGTATGGTTAAAGTGTGTGTGTGTGTGTGTGTGTTTATTTTTTTATTTGTTATATATACAGTTCTGGGGTCAGTGCAAATACCATATTTACAATGTGCAAGGATACTGGAGTGGTAGAGGTAGATAAATATATTCCCTACTTTAATCAACCAGTCCATTTTGAATTTGTGATATAGCTGTTGTGATTTGGCAAGCAATGTAGCTTGTCTACAGTTTTTGTGTATCCCTTCATTTAAAAAATGTTAAATTAATTAAATAAATTCAACCAGAGAGCGCTCTTAGATCATGGCGAAAAGACGGCACTTGACCGTTTCACTTGAATCATTCCCACGGTAATTGGCTAAGCCCACTACGCTATGAAACCACACACTATTGCAGAGACTATTACTGGCCGCAATTAATATGGTGGAAACAATGTGTGGGGAGGCAGAGACTCAGAAACTCGCATCAATACTGTTGTCAGATTACACTGTTAAACTAAGAATTTATGCTCTAGCTAGCAATCAAGAGGAAACTGACTGAACAACTCAATCTCCCCACCTGATGAGGGCCGAGATGCCCATTCATTGACTTTTGTTTTCTCTACATGTCGGGGGATTCTATTCACGAGAACACATTGTTATCATGATAACCGTTCATGAAATGGCAATGGTGATGTTCATGTGCTGCTTGGCTATATTGACGAAAAACAGATTCAATGGGATCGAATGGCGGGCTTTTGCACAGATGGGGCTCCATCTATGGCGGGGCGGAAGGCTGGCCTCTGCACTCTAGTTATGAATTTTCTCCCTCTGACATATGGATACATTTTATGATACACCCACTGAGCTATAATGGATACACCGAGAGAATCTGGCGGCAAAAGAGCTTAACGCAGAACTCAGCGATTTTTAAAATTGTTTTAAAATTTCACCTTTATTTAACCAGGTAGGCCAGTTGAACAAGTTCTCATTTACAACTGCGACCTGGCCAAGATAGAGCAAAGCAGTGCGACAAAAACAACAGTTACACATAAACAAACGTACGGTCAATAACGCAATAATAGAAAAGAAAAATAGAAAAATGTACAGTGTGTGCAAATGTAGGGAGGTAGGCAATAAATGTGCCATAGAGACAAAATAATTACAATTTAGCATTACTACTGGAGTGATGTGCAGATGATGATGTGCAAGTAGAGATACTGCGGTGCAAAAGAGCAAGAGGTTATGTAATAATATGGGGATGAGGTAGTTGGGTGTGCTATTTACAGATTGGCTGTGTACAGTGATCGGTAAGCTGCTGCTTAAAGTTGGAGAGGGAGATGTATGACTCCAGCTTCAGAGATTTTTGCAAATCGTTCCAGTCATTGGCAGCAGAGAACTGGAAGGAAAGGTGGCCAAAGGAAGTGTTGGCTTTGGGGATGACCAGTGAAATATACCTGCTGGAGCGCGTGCTATGGGTGGGTGTTGCTATGGTGACCAGTGAATTGAGATAAGGCGGGGTTTTACCTAGCAAAGACTTATAGATGACCTGGAGCCAGTGGGTTTGGAGACAGGTATGTAGTGAGGGCCAGCCAACGAAAGCATACAGGTCGCAGTGGTTGCTAGTATATGGGGCTTTGGTGACAAAATGTATGGCACTGTGATAGACTACGTCCAGTTTGCTGAGTAGAGTGTTTGGGGCTATTTTGGAAATGACGATGTTGTAAATGAAGTCGAGGATCGGTAGGATAGTCAGATTTACGAGGGCATGTTTGGCAGCATGAGTGACGGAGGCTTTGTTGCGAAATAGGAAGCCGATTCTAGATTTAATATTGTATTGGAGATGCTTAATGTGAGTCTGGAAAGAGAGTTTACAGTCTCACCAGACACCTAGACATTTGTAGTTGTCCACATTCTAGGTCAGAACCGTCCAGAGTAGTGATGCTAGTCGGGCAGGATTGCGGGCAGCAATTTGAAGAGCATGCACTTAGTTTTACTGGCATTTAAAAGCAGTTGGAGGCCACGGAAGGAGTTTTGTAGAGGTGGATCAGAGAATCACCAGCAGCAAGAGCGACATCATTGATATATACAGAGAAAATCTGTGAATCAGGCGAGGCAGTCATTTGAGAAGCCAATGCTATTAAGTCTGCCGAAAGAATGCAGTGATTGACAGAGTCAAAAGCCTTGGCCAGGTCGATGAAGACTGCTGCACAGTACTGTCTTTTATCGATGGTGGTTATGATAACGTTTAGGGCCTTGAGCATGGCTGAGGTGCACCCATGACCAGGTCGGAAACCAGATTGCATAGTGGAGAAGGTACGGTGGGATTTGAAATGGTCGGTGATCTGTTTTCTTGGCTTTCGAAATTTTTTTGAAAGGCAGGGCAGAATGGATATAGGTCTATTACAGTTTGGGTCTAGAGTATCTCCCCCTTTTGAAGGGGGAGATGACTGCGGCAGCTTTCCAATCTTTGGGGATCTCAGACGGTACAAAAGAGAGGTTAAATAGGCTAGTAATAGGGTTTGCAACAATTTCGGCAGTTCATTTTAGAAAGTGAGGGTCCAGAATGTCTAGCCCAGCTGATTTGTAGGGATCCAGATTTTGCAGCTCTTTCAGAACATCAGCTGTCTGAATTTGGGTGAAGGAGAAGCTGGGGGGAGTTTTGGCAAGTTGCTGCAGGGGGTGCCAAGATGTTGGCCAGGTAGTCAGGTGGAAAGCATGGCCAGCCATAGAAAAATGCTTTTTGAAATGATCGGTTATTGTAGATTTATCGGTGGTGATAGTGTTTCCTATCCTCAGTGCAGTGGGCAGCTGTGGGTGCTAAAGTTTTGGGACTTTAGTGTCCCAAAACGTTTGGGAATTAGTGCTACAGGAATCAAATTTCTGTTTGAAAAAGCTAGCCTTAGGAAAGCTAAGTGTTTTAGGGAGCGTTTGACAGTGATGATGGGTGGTCGTTTGACCGCGGACCCATTACACATGCAAGCAGTGATCGCTGGAATCCAGGTTGAAGACAGCAGAGGTGTATTTAGAGGGAAAGTTGGTCAGGTTGATATCTAAGAGAGTGCCCATGGTTGCGGATTTAGTGTTTTACCTGGTAGGTTCCTTGATAATTTGTGAGATTGAGGGCATCTAGCTTAGATTGTAGGACGGCCTGGGTGTTAAGCATGTCCCAGTTTAGGTCACCTAATAGTACGAACTCTGAAGATAGATGGGGGGGCGACCAATTCACATATGGTGTCCAGGGCACAGCTGGGGCTGAAGAGGGTCTATAACAAGTGGCAACGGTGAGAGACTTGTTTCTGGAAAAAAGTAGAAGCTTGAATTGTTTGGGCACAGACCTGGATAGTATGACAGAACTCTGCAGACGATCTCTGCAGTAGATTGCAACTCCGCCCCCTTTGGTAATTCTATCTTGTTAGAAAATGTTATAGTTAGGGATGGAAACTTCAGGGTTTTTGGTGGCCTTCCTAAGCTAGGATTCAGACATGGCTAGGACATCCGGGTTGGTGGAGTGTGCTAAAGCAGTGAATAAAACAAACTTCTAATGTTAACATGCACGAAACCAATGCTTTTACGGTTACAGAAGTCAACAAATGAGAGCGCCTGGGGAACGGGAGTAATGCTGGGGGCTGCAGGGCCTGGGTTAACCTCTACATCAGCAGAGGAACAAAGGAGGAGTAGGATAAGAGTACGGCTAAAGGCTAAAATAACTGGTCGTCTAGTACGTTTGGAACAGAGAGTTAAAGGAGCAGATTTCTGGGCGCGGAACAATAGATTCAAGGCATAATGTACAGACAAGGGTATGGTATGATGTGAATAGAGTGGAGGTAAGCCTAGGCATTTATTGACGGAGAGAGGTTTTTGTTCTTTAGAGTTACCATTTAAGCCAGGTGAGGTCACCGCATGTGTAGGGGGTGGAACAAAAGGGCTAGCTAAGGCATATTGAGCAGGGCTGGAGGCTCTACAGTGAAAAAGACCATCACTAATCAAAACAGCAATAGACAAGGCATATTGACATTCCGGAGAGGCATGTGTAGCCGAGTGATCATAGGGTCCAGTGAGTTGCTAGGCAGCTAGCAGCTTGGGGCTAGGCGGCTAGCAGATGGGCCTCGGGGACGTCGTAACGGGAGAGCCTGTTGAAACTCCCTTGGACGGTTACTTCGGCAGACCAGTAGTGATTGATCGGCGAGGCTCCCTTTCGGCAGCAAAGGGTCCAGGCCAATTGTCAAGAGTTATTGAAGCCCAGGAATTGTCTGATGGATCTCTTTGGCTAGCCGGGAAATGGGCCTGGCTTGAGGCTAGCTCAAGGCTAACTGGTGCTTGCATCGGGACCGAGACGTTAGCCAGGAGTAGCCAGTCGGATAGCAGCTAGCTAGCTGCGATGATCCGGAGTAAAGGTTCAGAGCTTGCAGTAGGAATCCAAAGACGTGGTAGAGAAAAGCAGTCCGATATGCTCTGGGTTAATTTCGTGCTGTGCAGACTGGCAGGAATTGACCGGGCTGAGGATGGCAGATGTCCGGGTTATCGGTGATGACCTCTAGCAGTGGCTAACTGACTAGTAGCTAGTTAGCTTGCTAGCTTCTGAAGGGGGTTCCGGTTCTAAAGTATAAAAAATAGCAGATCCATACCACATTGGAGGGTTGCAGGAGAGTATGTTCAGGCTGTAGATGGAAATTGAGATTAAAAATCTAAAAATATATATATACGAAGAAAAACAATATATAAACAGACGGGACAAGACAATCAAAACTATATATATACGAAGAAAAACAATATATAAACAGACGGGACAAGACATCCCACTGCTACGCCATCTTGGAATATGCTTCAGGTAACTTTGATCGCAAACTACATTGCGCACTCCTGTTCACAAAACTATGTGGAGATATGGGATCAGACCATGACAATGTTCTATTTCACACTGAGGCTTGGTGGTTTTCGAAGGGGATTGTTAGTAAGATTTATTTAATTGAGAGAGGGACTATTGTCATTCGCAATGGAAGTAAAAAAACAGACTTTCTGTGTAATTAAAAGAAAATGTGTCTCCTTGCCTATGTAACAGACATATTTGGGAACTGAAAGCAAGCATGCAGGGGAAATACAAAAGAAATCTAAGGATGCGTGACCGAATCAGCGAAATCGTTTTGACTGTGATCCTGACTGTTGAAATGCCAGTCATCGAGCAGCAGATCAAGCTGTCGTGACCAAATGCTGTAGACAACACATTCATTGGAGGGGTTTTGGCTACTGACTCAAAGGGAATACTGTGCCATCTCCCTCTGCACATTAAAACTCATGGTACGCGATTTCAGTGCTGCATTAAAAATATCAATCCATGTTGTATGTGACAGGAGAGATGGTGTGCACTGTCGACCAAACCCCATGACTTTGAGAAGCTCTGACGCATCATGCATCAATTACACCCATCTCTGAAAAATATATTGCAAATAGAAATCAAAACTGCATGCATGGTGTTCAGAGATGGAGGGTTGAGGGTAGCTGAAGGGTGGGACTAAAAATAACAAGATATCAAATGTAAAAATATTCTGTGTGCGTGAAATGTATATAGGTTCAGATCTTTTGAAATGGCACAGTTGATAAAACTATGGCAAATAGAAATCAAAACTGGGTGGGCTTCAGAGATAGATAGATGGGAGGGGTTGAGGGTAGCTGAAGGATGGGACTAAAAACAAACAAAGGACAAATGATCTAAGTTTGAAATAGAAGCCTAAGTGTTGTTGTCCATTTAGTTTATTCAAGTTAGGGGAGGGTGGTCGGATTAGGTGAAAATTGTAAGGGGGGAACTTAAAAAAAAAAAAAGCACCCATCTCATTAGTGGTCGTGAGATAAGATACATTGTCAGACTAATTTGCAATTTACTTTCATAGCACCACATTAAAAGTATATGATGGTGAGTTGAGAATACAATCAGAAATATTGTTAATGTTTTGCAAATTACGTTTTTTTTTTTTTCACATGGTTGGTGGTCGTGAGAATTTTCAGATATCAAAAATGTTTGGGAACCCAAAAAAGTTTGGGAACCCCTGGTGTAGATTTGTCTTTATTAGGGATCCCCATTCTTCCTGGGGTCCAAACACACCAAAGCACCCACATAACATATAAAATAAAAGATCCAACAGTGATCTATGTTTGTACTGAATGAGCTAAAGATGAAACAGTACATCATATAACATCCCTACACCACCACACAAAATGTTCAAAACCACCATACAACAATATCACAATGTGTGCGTATGCATGTGCACCTGACCACACTACGGAACAGTAGTCTAGTTGCAACAAAACTAGGGCCTGTAGGACCTACCTTGTTAGTAGTGTTGTTGTTAAGGCAGAGCAGCACTTTATTATGGATAGACTTCTCCCCATCTTAGCTACTGTTGTATCAATATTTCTTTTGACCATGATAGTTTACAATCCAAGATTACTCCAAGCAATTTAGTCACCTCAACATGCTCAATTTCCACATGATCCATTATGTGATGTAGTTGAGGTTTAGTGAAGGATTTGTCCCAAATAAAATGCTTTTAGTTTTAGAAATATTTAGGATTAACTTATTCCTTGCTTCCCATTCCAAAACTTACAGCAGCTATTTGTTAAGTGTTGCAGTCATTTCAGGCACTGTAGTAGCTGACGTTTATAGTGCTGAGTCCTCTGCATACATAGACACACAAGCCAGTGGCATGTCATTAGTAAAAATAGGAAGGGGCCTAAACAGCTACTCTGGGGAATTCCAGATTCTACCTGGATGATGTTTGAGAGGCTTTCATTAAATAACACCCTCTGTGTTCTGTTAGACAAGTAACTCTTTATCCACATTATAGCAGGTGGTGGTATGGCTTTACACCCAAGTTTTTCCAGCAGCAGACTATGATCAATAATGTCAAAAGCTGCACTAAAGTCTAAGAAGACAGCTCCCACAATCGTTTTATCATCAATTTCTCTCACAAAAATGACTGATGATTGGCTAAGTGCTATGCTTTGTTGAGTGTCCTTCCCTGTAAGCGTGCTGAGAGTCTGTTGTCAATTTGTATACTGTAAAATAGCATTGTATCTGGTCAAACAATGTTTTCCCGAAGTTTACTAAGGGTTGGTAACAGGCTGATTGGTCAGCTATTTGAGCCAGTTAAGGGGGCTTTACTAGTCTTGGGTAGTGGAAGGATTTTTGCTTCCCTTCAGGCCTGAGGGCACACACTTTTTAGTAGGCTTAAATTGAAGATGTGGCAGTATCGTCCGCTATTATCCTCAGTAATTTCCATCTATTGTCAGACCCCGGTGGCTTGTCATTGTTGATAGACTTTTTTCACATCTTCCATACTGACTTTACGGAATTCAAAAGTACATTTCTTGACTTTCATAATTTGCTCAGATATACTTGGATGTGTAGTGTCAGTGTTTGTTGCTGAGTTTGGCAAGATAAGCGAACTTAGGCAATGAAAAAAGTAATTAAAATAGTTGGCAATATCAGTGGGTTTTGTGATGAAAGAGCCATCTGATTCAATTAATGAGTGGTTGGATCTAAATTAAGAGACAAGTTACTGAGGAAAGAGTGAATGTAGGGAGAATAACTGATCACCTGGCTAGGTTTATTTATTGTTGTTGAGTTGCTAATGCACATAATAAATGGATGGAACGCTATGGTCAACATGGATCAACGGATGTCTGTGACAAGATTTCGCTTGCCCAATGCAGATTCCAGATGTTGTCTACTGTATAATTGCGGTATAACGTCATTCCCCTTAGCGGTCATACCACACAATAGGATTTGACATGCAATTGTATGATGTGTTTTTATCTTTTTAATGGAGAACTGGTCCATTTTCTTAAATTTTATTTGTCACATCCCTACTCAAACGTTGTCTCCTGATGTGGTTTAAGGATTGTTGTAGACTTAACATCCAATTGGGTTCGTTTTTCCTCTATTTAATTAGTGTGATTTTTGAGTACAAAAAAAAAAACTACAAATGGGGGAAACGGAAACCTAGAAAAACTAGATGGGGGGGGGGGGGAAAGGAATTTGGGAAAAGACTAAACTGAATCGGGCAAAACAAAAATAGATAGCCTTGCTTGGTTACTGGTCTAACTTTAGCTTTGTCAAGCATATGGAATATGCAACAAGTCCTGGAAAGGGTGACTTTCTAGTTTCTGTGATAGTTCACCTAAAGAGGTCTGATTCAAGACTCCCGGTTGACTCCAGTCTTTCATTTCCGCCACCGCTTGTGATGCGTGCAGCTGTTTGAAAAGGGGATCAACACAATCAGGGCCGAGATAAAACTATGCTCTCCCTCTCCCCTCTCGGAGAGGAAACACGATGCTGGTTTGAGTGATGCAGAAGAGCTTCCTACCCTGTATTTGATCGGCCAACGTGCACTATCTTTTGGGCGTCCAGGGGAACAGGGTGGGATACTGCTCTTGTTGACGCTTGTCAGGTTTTACTCATGTTTTGCATGAACACACCAGCAGAAAAAGCAGCCCTCTGTGAGTATCACTCTCCTCTGGGAGTATGTCTACTGTTCTCAGGTAGTGAAAACTGATCGTCATGGATCTGTAAGATCACCGAGAGGAAGAGGATGTAACCACTTGAATGCAAATGTGGGCCTACCTACACACTCTTAATACACGCCGACACACTCTTCAATCAACACAGTGTCGGGGTTAAGCTCTCTGCTAATAACCAAGCCCAGGGTAGACATATTGCAAGGAGAACCTGTGCTTATGCTATACTGCTGTCGCATAAAAACCTTTGCGATGTAGGCCGAGTTCTTTCAGAAAACCTAGTGTCGCAGGAGGTTTAAAAATGCTTTCAAGAGCCAAACCACCTGATTGCAAACCGACCCCATCCCACGTTTTTGCATCATGTGTTTCTCTAGTAGACCATTCGGTGTGAAATTTAGCACTGATTCTCTGTTTAGAAATAAGGATGTCTATTTGTATGATCATTTGACTTGTGGGAATAAGGTAAATCACCAAATCAATGGTCACTGTGACTTGAAGTGGAAGGCTATCTGTGTAAGCCTCTCCACAATGACTATTTATCGATTCACTATCTAAAGCCTATTGATTACTGTCACCTTGACTCTGTGTAGTGTCAAGCCCCACTGGTCGGCAGCAGGGGGTAATTTTGTGTTTGATAACAGTCGAATGTAGAGGTGTAATCTATGGCCAATAGTCTGCTTGGTGGTTGATAGGTTAACTAGCACCTGCCTCATGTTCAACTGAAGTTAGCCCTGTAGGAAATGGTTACGTTTGTGGAGTAACAATACTGTACTGTACCATGCTACAGTACTGTAGCCTCTCAGGCCCTGTGAGAAAATGGTTACAGCAGACCATGTCTTGTCGTCCTTCTCCGTCCTTGCATGATTGCGAACTGTACTGTTTTATAGCTGTGGCCCAAGAGAAACTCTTGATTTATAAGCCTCTGTATCGTTAGCGAGATGGTAGCCTATTAGTCAGTGGGTCGAATGGCTGTTAAAGGCTGTAATAGCGAGGCGATGACGCCAGCCCAAGTCAAAAAGGTCATATTGATGGAGATCAATCATTCAATGCACTCATCCACACTTGGTCACCCAACTTCTTTACTAGAGGTATGGCGAGTAGTAGAATAAGTATCGTAATCTACTCCCTTTGCGTCATGATTTTACCCTATCACTTCTCACATGTTTTCATCTGATCATTTAGATCATCCACACTTGGTCACCCAACTTCTTTACTAGAGGTATGGCGAGTAGTAGAATAAGTATCGTAATCTACTCCCTTTGCGTCATGATTTTACCCTATCACTTCTCACATGTTTTCATCTCATCATTTAGATTGTTGTTGCCTCCTGTTAGCACTATCATGAACCGTTTTACAGGGATTGGCTATTCACATTCTATGGCAGCCATGGGGAATGTATATTCTTTAATACTAAAACTGAGTGTTTAGGGGTGTGTTCGTAAATTCAATCTGGAGTGTCAGAGTGCGATCTGGGTGTTCGTAAATTCAGGGTTGTCAGACTGGCTTTTTCTTATTAAGTGCACAGTGTTTCACTCTTGGAGTGTTCAGAGTAGAGGTTGACCGAATTATGATTTTTCAATGCCAATACCGATATCGATTATTGGAGGTATATGGCTCATAATTTAAATGAACATTCTACGTGTGCTATTATCGTTTGCTACATCGCCTTGCTTTTTGCAACAAAGTTTCATCACAGTAGAGTCCATGTTATTGCAAAAACTACCTCAAATGCCCGGCCGTCCCGTCTTCAGACAGTGGTTTATAAAAAAAGGAAACGGTTTTGACGGTTATTTTATTTTCATGTCTTCATCCGTAACTGTCGGTTACACGGTTACACAGTAATTGTGCTATCCCTAGTATGCTTGTGATAGAAAGATTGCATCAGTAACAAAGGTATTACATTGGGAGGCAGGTAGCCTAGTGGTTAGTGCGTTGGGCCAGTAACCGAAAGGTTGCTAGATCGAATCCCCGAGCTGACAAGGTAAAAATCGTCGTTCTGCCCCTGAACAAGGCAGTTAATCCACTGTTCCCCGTTAGGGCGTCATAGAAAATAAGAATTTGTTCTTAACTGACTTGCCTAGTTAATTAATGGTTAAATATTTTTATTTATTTATTTTACATCTATTTTACATCATTTAGTCAATAACTTGCCTGGTTGACAGCTTGTCAAGAACTGGTCCAAACCTGTCATTCATTACTGACCAAAACGTTTTTTTTCCTAGTAACAGGCCTGATTCATTTATCTGAGGTCTGGAGAAAGGCTATTTCTATTATTGTGACCCATTCCAAGTGAAACAGCAGACTCTCTTTTGGACCAAAACAGGATTATGTGCCATGCACCATTTCTCTGCAATTCTCTCCCTGCCGCCCACGGAGTCTGATCCAGGCAGATGGTACTGTAGTCTACACTACAGAACTGTTACTGTTGTAACTGGGGCAGCAGCTGAAATTAGCCTGTCTGCCCGGGCCAGAGGTTCTCCATGTAGGCCTGTTCCAGAGTGCCCAGTTGAACTGGGCTGGCTGGCTTGTTTGCCAGTCGGCCCCTCTTCAGAGCCCCACCAGCCCTAATGAATCAGGCTGTAGGGGAGATCAAACACTCTGGCAAAAGAGTAGACTCATGGCTGAGGCCTATATGAGGAAGGAAGACTCATGTAGGCCGGGTCACTGTGAAGCACTTCAAGAGAAGATTTCTAAATAAATAACATTTGGATGGTTGGTTGATGAGTTCCTTGTCCCTTTCATCAATGTTGGTGTTTCAATAGCACATTTTAGACTCCTGGTGCTCTCGCTCCCTTTTTTAATCAACAAATACCTGCACTACGTTGCTTGGATCAAGTGTAGAACAGAACATCAAACGCAGCCGGCTTCTCCAGAGATCAATGAATCCTCTTAAGCCACTGTTTAACTTCAAACAGGGAAGTGTAGCCTCGTTGTTGGCTAAGTGCTGGGCTGTTGAGAGAGAGTGATAGTGGGAGAGAAAGGTAGGAAGAAAGAGCAGAGAAAGGACAACGAGGAAAAGCACGAGAGCAAGGGAAAAAGCGGGAGATGAAAGAGTGCCAGAAAAGGACAATGGAGGCAGAGTGAGAAATGGGAATAGGAGAGTGAAAAAGACCTACGCAACGAACATGTGGTGGAGAAAAGGGCTGGTTGAGATCCAGGTTGAATGCTGGGGGTGCACTGTGCTGATGAATGCCTGTGCATTATAAGCTTCAGAACAGCAGCAGCTCCTCTGTGATGACAACATTAATCCCAACACACTTCTTCCCTATGCTGCCTTCCAGTGCATTTTCCATTGCAGGAGGGTGCCTGGCCTCAACACTGTTCGATATTAACCAGACGTGGCGTTGTGTTTTTTTTTGTTGACTGCCATGTTGTTGAGCTCTGTCCTATGGAGGGATCGCTTTCCCTGCAGCTTCAATGTCTTGGCTTGAAACACATTAAACGTCTGGGGGGGGGGGTACGCCAAACAGTGGGTGGAAGAAACGTGCCAAGATAAAGTGTGTGTGCAGGTGTGAATTGCCGACGTAATTGTTAGACGGCTTTTCAATTGCTTGAATCACATCCAGCAAGCAACACACAGCAGCAATGTGGAGGTAGAACGAGCCTGTGTATGTCTTAGCCTGACTCTTTCACTGACTTACCAAGCAACACACAGCAGCAATGTGGAGGTAGAACGAGCCTGTGTATGTCTTAGCCTGACTCTTTCACTGAGTTACCTTTGTGTAGTGTAACCTAATCTGCATCCAACATTGAGGCCTCTTGTTTGAATGCATGAACATGGGCGATACACAAATGAACTGTGCCCTGTCACTGTGTGCACGGTCGATAAGGCCGAGGCCACATGCAATGGGAGGCGACAGACGGAGCTAGCTGTGCTGCTTATCTGGAAGGTACTGGCAAATAACGTGGCACCTGGTTTATCTTGCATTTTATACTAGGCCCAAGACTTATCTGTATGTTGAATATATACATGTTTGAATCAATGCATGAATGTCCAAACTGAATGTGCCAACTGGCTAGCAATAGCGTGTGGTGGACAGGCTGGATACATTTCAGGTGAATTAGTTTGTATCCGTTTTGCCTGATGGATTAGTGTGAGGGCTTTCTAGTCTTTTGGATATAGATTCTGACTGTGCAAACTGCAAGTGTCTTTCCTTACCCTGCTAAATGAATTTGAAGCAGTGAATCTGTTCCCACTGGAAGTCTGCTTTTCTGTGTGGATTTGGTTTCTGCCGATACTTGCGTGTGTTTGCTTGCTTGTGATTGCGTGCTTGCTAGTGTGTGGTGTGGTGGGGAGATATGCCCCATGGACCTTATGGAAGTATGTGTCCAAGCCAGACTCCAACAGAGGTCAGATGTAGGTCAGTGTGTGTTATTTTCCCCATATAGGCTAATTGACAAGAGAAATGTGTCACGACAGAATATGGTGGTGATGCCATTTGTTAGGCTGTACATTTACCTACTTTTTTTTTTAGCAGTGCCTACATGGATATTGTCTAGGCCTTCCCTTGTCTGCTCCTACTGCTCTGAATAGTGTTGAAGTTTCATATCATCCATAAACCACTCTGGGCTGCTTCGATGTAAGCTTGGTGGTCATCATGTTGCTTTACCTCAGAGGTTGTTTTATCACTAGTTTTAAGTTGACAGACCGAAGGCCTTCCCTTTGACAAACAAGGCAGTGAATCCCTGTGTGATGATGGTTCTTCCTTTTGACTCATGGCCAACCAGGAAACAATGATCCCTCCCCTTAATACAGCGTTTCCCAAACTAAGTGTCGTGACCCCATGTGTTGACACCTTGAGGAAGCGATAGGAAAATGAATCTGGTTGATATCCCTTTAAATGGAGCAAAGGGAGGCTATGGAACATGGAGTTTTCAAAATAGAAGCCACTTCCTGGTTTGATTTTTCTCAGGGTTTTGCCTGCAATATCAGTTCTGTTCTACTCACAGACAATATTTTGATAGTTTTGGAAACTTTAGAGTGTTTTCTATCCTAATCTGTCAATTATATGCATATTCTAGCATCTGGTCCTGAGAAATAGGCCGTTTTACTTTGGGAACGTTATTTTTCCAAACATAAAAATAGTGCCTGCTAGCTTCAAGAGGTTTTAAGCTAC